>NC_138769.1:37608621-37658621 GCF_965119305.1 Pelophylax lessonae
AGTGTCCTCTGCGACACCGAAGACACCAGGACCGGTTTGTGGCTTTTTTAACATTTATGTTCAATAAACTGTCCCGTGATCATTGCTTACCATCTGTTTTTATCAAGGAGTTTCAGTTTTTTATTATACCGCTGTGCGCCATCCCTCTCTCCAGTTCTTCCATTACAAGTTGGAGTATCCCACTCATTCCCTTCTCCTATCCAAGTTTTCAATAAAAACACAAAAACCAAAGCTACTGGACTGTTTCCTGACTGAGCACGTGGGAAAATGTTGAACTGTCATGTTGTTGCTAATGGTAACCTAGGGGAACCCATAACCAGCAGCTCCCAAGGGAGTAGTGCTACGAGTAGATCACCAGCACTTTAACGTCACATTCACTGTCACGAGCTATATGATGCATGGCGCTGTTTTCATGCAGGGGAAAGAGATTACACTTTTTTTTCCCCACCCCCAAGGATCATACACAAGGATTGATCTCTTCTTACTTGAGCATTGGCTACTTGACACATCTGTATCCATCAATTCAGTCACGTGGTCTGACCACGCATCAGTGCTATGTTCTATCCAAGACTCTTTCTCCGGGCAATATACGTCTATTTGGAGAGTTTTAACTCTCATTTACTACAACAGCAAACAACGGAAAATTAACTAGACAGACACTTGGTTGAGTTCTTTAAGCTTAATGAAAAGTTGGGGCTGTAAATGGAGCACAGAAAAATGTCCCCACATTCCTAATTGCTGGTGTATAGCAATAAAATGTTTCCATTGTTCATATTTCCCAGTGTTCTGGTTTTTATCTCATCTAAAGTATCAATCCTTTCCTCTATTTAAGCTTAATAAATCCTCGGTAGAGGACCCTTTCACATTATGGTGTGCACATAAGGCATTTATGCGTGGTTTGTTTATTAAAGCGGAGTTCCGGCCTCAAAATAAAAAAAAATAGATTTTGGGCCATCCGCTTGCTGAGGGCCACCTGAAAAAGAAATGGATGCTCCCGATTTTTTTTTTTTTGGTCACTTACCTTGTTATTGAAGAAAATATACTTACCTTCCTTCCACTTCCTCCCTCTGCGGCCGCGGCCCGTGCCATCTCTTCCGGCTTGCGTTGACTCCTGGGAGCTGAACGTCATCGCTTCCAGGAGTCAATGCACCTGCACCGACCCCGCTCTTCACTTCCGGTGCAGTTGCGGCATTCCCTGCTAAACAGCTTTTGGGCATGCCCAGAAGCTGTGCAGGGATGCCGCGCCTGCACCGGAAGTGATGAGCAGGGCCGGTGCAGTGCATTGTGGGACTCCGACGTCACAGAGAGGCCGCAGAAGAGGACGCGCTGGCTTCAGCTGCCCACACCTGAGATGGCAGAGCTGGAGAAGAAATTTTCAAGGTATGTATTTCTTCTAAAAGGTAAGTGCGACCCAAGACAGTTCAGAGGCTGTCCATAGTGGAATGTACTAGCCCTGACTGTCCCGGGGATATTTTTATCTAAAATTCACCTCCGAGGCCGGAACTCCGCTTTGGGAGCTAGGGCTAAGAGGCAGCGGAAAAAGCATGTGGATGCATTACTAACAGAAATTGACACTACTGACGATTTAAATAAAAGAAATCCATCACTAGACTTATCCCAAAAATGATCTACCCTTCGCACCAAACTACGCTGCCTACTGCCAGAGAACTTTGAAAAGACAAATGGACGGTTGAAAATGTCCTATTATCGCTTCCTCTCTGTGGTTCCATATCGGGACTCAAACCGAGACTTGGAACGCGTGCCCAGAGCCAGCATTATTCACCTATACTCTCCAAAACGAGGTTTGGAGAGCATGTTCCATCGCCATCTTGACTCAAAACAGGAAGTGTAGACATACACACAGCTGAGCTGAATTCTGAGACCATGTGGGCTTCGAATCATGGGGACCCCCCCCCCCCCCCTGAAAGGTATTTATTGCAGCAACACCAGTAGCATGACACCCCAGATGATGTCTTGTGAGATGAAACGCGTTGGGTCAGCTACAGGTGTTGCATCTACTTTGTCTACTACTTACAAGCGCTTCTGTAAGTGTTCCTACTTTTAAAATAAATGATTCCTTTATTGGTACACACTATGTGAGCTTTCCATTTTATTGAGCTCTTGCGGAGAATATTTTGGCCGTGGTCTCAAGCAGTTACCCATTGATCTTTCCATATGGATGTTGTGATGCGTTTGGAGGTGGTTCCTGAGTACTGAAGGCAGTAACGCGTCAGCAATAAAGTGACAACTATTTATCTTCCAATGCATGAGTGACCTAAAGTTTGAATACTCTATTGGGTCCTATCCATCTGGTAAGCCCCCTACTTACCTCATTTACCGGTGGTGGTCACATATACCAGAGATCACTATATTTTATTCAAAGGAGATTCTGCACTTTGCACTTTTGGTGGACTTTCCTACAGACAACATTTTATATATTCACCTCTTTAAACTGGATGGACTATATGCATTCAATCATTATTTATTACTTATATGCACTTTTCTGACCATTATCATGGTTTATGTCACAATGCACTTTAACCACTTGCCAACCGCCGCAAGTACATATACTGCGGCGGTCTGCCGGGCACTCGCGATCGTCCGTTAGAGCGGGAGAAAGGCAGGCGGCTGATGTAAACAAGCCGCCTGTCATTCTCCCCTGTGTAAGAATAGTGATCATACGGTTCTACTATGTAGGACCGTTGATCATTGTTCCTACACCTCAAGCCACAGTTAATCACAGTTAGAATCACGCCCCTAGGGACACATACAACCCCTCCCTCTCAAAAAAATTTAACCTCTTCACTGCCAGTGTCATTTTACAGTAACAGTGCATATGTATAGCACCTATTACTGCAGTAATGTCACTGGTAACCTCAAAAGTGTCAAAAATGTCAGTCAAGGGTCCGATCTGTCCGCCGCAATGTCGCAGTCCCCCCCAAAAAATTGCAGATCGCCGCCATTACGCGTTAAAAAAAACAACAAAAATGACAAAAATCTTTCCCTTAGTTAGTAAACGCAATAACTTTTGCGCAAACCAATCAAAATACACTTTTTGTGATTTTTTTTTACCAAAAATATGTAGCATAAAACAAATTGGTGTCAAATGTTAAAAAATTTTGATTTTTACATTTTTTTTTTTTTGGGGAATTTCATATAAAAAAATTTGAAAAATATTGTTATTTTTGAAAAAATTTACGCTCTTTTTTTGTTTATAGTGCATGATCAAAAAATCGCACAGGTGATCAAATACCACCAAAAGAAAGCTCTGTTTGTGGGAAAAAAAGGACATCAAATTCGTTAAAGTCACGCAGTGCCGAATCGCAAAATAGGCCCTGGTCAGGAAGGGGGTAAAATCTTCCGGGGCTTAAGTGGTTAATACATGTTTGCACAATTTTTGCTTCATTTGCACATATTGATCTGTATGTTTTGAACCTTACTTCACGTATTTATTGTTATTTATTTATTTTCACTCCGAATATGATATATTGCCAGTTGGAGGTTCCTTCAGCAGGATCCCAGAATGTTCTGCCTGCCTAATTTTAGAGGAGCAGAGAATCCTCCAGCGATGATTTGTTCCTGCCATGCAGCAGATGAAGTGCATAAATCACTCCCTGCTGTACAGTGACCAAAGGCTGATGAAAAACAAACGGCAATGCATTGTCTCTAATCAAGACAGTACGGGAAAAGGCCAGTCAATCTGTCACAGGGAAGACTATCAAACCTTCTTGGGCCTGCAAAACATAAATGATCTTAGAGTTCATCTCAGAAGTCAACTTACAGTGGGGTCCCCTGATGAGAAGGGAACAATCTGTTCTGGAGAACCAGACTGAAATCCCGGGCCAGAGTTCCCCTGGGACAACAGGGGGAAACTCTGAAAAACAGCCGGAAACTGAGAGGCCAGGTCCTTGTTAGGGTAGAAAACAGACAAAAATGGTTCTGGTTGATCTTTTGGCCAGGAAGTCCCAGTAGAAATGCTGAGAGTACCAAATACCACAGGGGGTTCAGCAGTCTCCAAGAAAATAGTATTCCCCTGCACAAGGAAGAGGGAATCCTCAATCGAACAGCGACAAGGGGTCCCAGGGAGCTGAGAACCCAGGAATGTCAGGGAAGGTGCTTTGCTTTGTACAATAGGATAAAAGATAGCAAGAGGCAATTAAAAGAGGTGTCATACACAAGGGCTATGCGGGTGGCCTAAAAAGGGCACCACGAGCTGCCAAATGCAGGGAAGGTAAACTTCCCAAAGGACAAATCCGAATGTAAAAATAGCCAATCACTTGTACAAGTGGGAGCGCACCTTAATGTCAAAGGCTTTCCAGAGGGTCTCTGAGTTCGAGCCCTACAAGCTGAGTGGACGCATTTGACTTACGCTATGAGTCAATTTATCTTTGTATGGGAATCCACTTGGTGAGGAGATGAGTGTTGGTGGAAAGAGCTTGCACTACCCGGCAGGTGTTTTAACAGGAGTCTGCTGATTTGAGTTTGGGGCCAATCTGGTGAGAACAGGCGTGCTGGCGGAGACAAGGCTGTATGACCCTATGAATGATTATTAAAAGGCTCACTTTACGTGAACTCTGGCGAGTGTTTATTACCTAAGGTCACACTTGTGTGGTGACGGGCCAGCTGTCTCTCCTTTGGACTTCATGTTTGAGCACATATTATCACTGGCACCCCTAAAGGAGTAAAAAAGGACTTTTAAAGGCATAGGAGTTGTATTACTTCCTTAAAAGCGCCGCTAATGTGCTGCTAATGCGGATATTATTTCTATTATTTCTACATTATATATTTTTTGTATTTTTAATTGTGTGGGTTTCCACACATATTGGTCCTTACATCATCAGCAATGATTTTAAATCTATGTTTTTGTCTATGTTTGTTCTATATATCTATATACTTTTTTAACATTTTCAAATAAAAACTATACTTCTTACGACACATTGTTCTGTTGTTGTGCCAACAAAGTCCAATTACACATATTCCTCCTTTAAGACATTATTTCTATGTAGATGATGTAGGCACGCTAATATGAGTACATCACTATAAGTAACTGGATGGATGTTCAATTTTTATCATTAAAATTATGCATCATACTGTTGCCACAATGGGATAGACAATGGCTATGTAAGAATATTTAATAATAATATCTCGCGCTCGTACTTCATTATGTCAGAATATTTATACTGCTCTGAATATAGCAGTGTCTATTTATGGTTAATAAGCAAAGATCTGTTAGAAAGGAGAGTCTTCACTTATCCCACAAATCGATATGTAGTGAATTCTTTTTAATTGATTAATTTCTTTTTAAAAGCATATACCAATCTCAGTGAGTACAGTCTACAGTATGGAATATATATAAAATATTTATTCTCAAGACATGTATTTACAATATATGATCAAACAAGAAGTGACGCAAAAAAAAAAAACTCTTACATTAAAAATACTAACTTCAAACAATCAATGCAATGTGATGTTTAGCTCAATAATAAAAGTGAAACTGAAACAAAGTGAAAGTGAAAGCAAAACGAACGCAAGATTACCATTTCTCCAGGTATAGCATAAGCAATAGGTAAATGTTCTATATAAACAGACCACAATTGTCTGCGAATCACACGGCCGAAAGTCATTCCACTGCAGATGGAGTGAGAATAAGCCATGCAAAACGGAAGACTAAATTCGCAATAATGCGCTAAATCTGATATTAATAAAAATGTATAAAAACAAAAATCAGCTTTTTAGAGAAAAATCTACCATGGTTTATACGGCTGGGATTGTAATCTTATTACCCTTAAATATGCAATATAAAACATATAAGGAAGAAAATAAAAAATTGTTGAATAAAATCAAATAACATAGCAAGGCATATTTACCACACTTAAGATGGCCGCTAGCTTCAAATGGTCGTTACCAGAGTCCTAAGATGGATGCCAGTGAGGGAGGAGTTTCGTTTGGCGTCCCTCAAAGTTTAAGATGAATGATGGACCAAGATGGAGTATGTCTGGATGAGTCTATAGATGGACGTAGTAGCGTGTGTGATGTAAGTGTAAGGTGTGTTGTCAGTAGTGTAATGTAATGTCTCCTCTCTCATATCTGGGCTGTTCTTTTATATGGTATGAACAAAGGGCTATAAAAATTACCATAAGTTAAACCCAGAGGGATGAAACATTATCCCCATTGGTTGGGATATTCTATACCTTAACTGGTGAGATCATATACACACCTCTCCTGATAATTAACACATGTTCGTATAATAAAATTAAAGGATGATTTCTCTATATGTAAGAGTAATCACAAAACATAACATAAAACTTTGTCCATACTCCCAGTACATACATAAATGTCCATCTGTATCTCCATCATTCACCTTGGCAAGTAATGCCATTTCAATAATTATATTTTTAATACAATATAATATTTCTATATGGGAATATCTTAACTATTCCAAAACTGCATTTGGTATTTCGTCTACAGGAGACAGTATTGCACTATTCATTAAATTTCGCGCTTAGAATACGTCACAACACACAATGGCCTACTATTAAAAGTGACCTTATTGACCTGTTGGCTAGTGAAAATCCATTACTTATTTGACCATGCCATAGGCTGTCAGACATCTCGTCTAGGACTGGTATTTATGATACCTTTGAACACTTAAACACAAACTTCTCTGAAATGAGGTAATTAGTGACGAGATACATATGTTCTTACACTTAAAAATAATGTATTCTAAGTAAGATTACCACTGTAAGAATATAAACCCAAAATGTGATATAACATTCCTAAATATATATGTATATGCCTACATAATATTATGACTAGGGTTGAGCGGACACCTAGATGTCCGTGTTCGACGAGTTCGGCCGAACTTTAAAAAAAAGTCCGGGTCCGTGTCCCGGACTTTTACCGAACTTTTCCCGGACACCGAACCCCATTGAAGTCAATGGGGACCCGAACTTTCAGGCACTAAAATGGCTCTAAAACACCAATGGAAAGGGCTAGAGTGCTGCGAATGGCAGCAAAACGTAGTTAAGAGCATGGCAAGTGCTCTGCAAACAAATGTGGATAGGGAAATAACTTAAAACAAAAAAAAAACAGAAAAATAAAACAATGTTCTTCATCTCTGAAGGACGAGGCCCATATGGAGTAGGAGGGAGGTTGTGGTGGTGGTGAATGTGGCGGTGTCATAGGCGTGCGCACAGGGTGTGCCGGGTGTACCTGGGCACACCCTAATCACCTAGGGCACATAGCATTATCGCTCTGTTTGCCAGTGAGGAGATGGGAAAGATCTCCCTCGGACCTGCTCTGCTCTATTTCTCTTTGCCAGCAGGGAGAGTAATGTATCGGGGCCATGTACATGTAGGCAAACACATGCATGTGTATTTCAACTTTGGGGTGCACACCCTAATGCAATAGGCTGCGCAAACCTATGGGCGGTGTAGGTGGAAGCGGCGGTGGAGAAGGACCAGGGCCGGATTAAGAGCATCATGGTCTTGGTGCTGAGGATTTTGAAGGGCCTTAAGGGCCGTGCCTTGGCATGCACTCAGAGGAGGAAGGGTGCAGCCATGCATGCCTAATTCAACATGGGATGCTGTCTCTGAAGCCCATAAACACATCCATGCATCGGCAACTGTCCCTCCTTGTCCGGCCTTCGCGCTGTGTGGGGAGGTTCTGAGGGTGCTGCCTGGGGAAGCGAGCATAGAAGCCAGACTTCTGTGTTTACAAGTGACAGAAGAGCGGTAACAGTGAATATGGCCAACCCGGGGCCTATATAAAAGGTAGGGGCCTGGAGCTGCAGCTCCAATAGCCCCTACGTTAATCTGGCCGTGAGGAGCAGGACGAGGTAGCCAACACTGCTTCTTTTCACAAATTTTAAATGAGGGTACACCCCAAAAGAGTGAGAAAGAGCAAAAATGGAACAATGGGTGGGTAAGGTCGGTATCCATTGCTATTCTGCATAAGGTACGGAAAAGTCCCGTGGGATCCATGCCTGGTTCATTTTAATGAACGTGAGCTTGTCCACATTGTCTCTGGACAGGCGGCTGCGCTTGTCTGTTATAACGCCCCCAGCCGTGCTAAATACCTGTTCAGATAATACACTGGCTGCAGGGCACGCCAGCACCTCCAAGGCGTAAAGGGCAAGCTCAGGCCATGTGCCCAATTTGGAGACCCAGAAGTTGAAGGGGGCAGACCCGTTATTCACTACATGTAGGCGTGTGCACACATACTGCTCCACCATGTTGGTAAAATGCTGCCTCCTGCTAAGACGTTCCATCTGAGCTGCTGGTGCTGCTGTTTGTTGTGGCGTGCTGACAAAGCTTTTCCACATTTCGGCCATGCTAACCCTGCCTTCTGAGGTGCTGGCGGTGCCCTGGTTGCGTTGGCGACCTCCTCCTCCTCCTCTGCCTTGTGCTTCCAATGTGGCCCCGCTGTCAGATGGGAATGCCAGCAGCATGGCGTCTACCAGCGTGCGCTTGTACTCGCGCATCTTGCGATCGCGCTCCAGTGAGTGAATTAAGGACGGTACGTTGTCCTTGTAACGAGGATCCAGCAGCGTGGCCACCCAGTAATCAGCACAAGTTAGAATGTGGGCAACTCGGCGGTCGTTGTGGAGACACTGCAGCATGTAATCGCTCATGTGTGCCAGGCTGCCCAGAGGCAACGAAAGGCTGTCCTCTGTGGGAGGTGTATCGTCCGTGTCCTCTGTATCCCCTCAGCCACGCACCAGTGATGGCCATGAGCTGGCCTGGGTGCCACCCTGCTGTGAACATGGTTCCATCTCCTCCTCCAGCTTCTCCTCCTCCTCCTCATCCTCCTCATCCTCCAGAACTGTGCCCCTGCTGGACAATTGTGTCCCTGGCGTTTGTGTGTGCAGGAACCCACCCTCGGATCCCCTTGCGAATGACTGCCCTGAAAGCCTTGGAAATGTTACCTCTTCATCCTCCTCCTCCTCCTCATCCTGTGCCACATCCTCTTCCATCATCGCCCGAATTGTTTTTTCAAGGAGGCATAGAAGTGGGATAGTTAAGCTGAGAACGGCGTCATCGGCACTGGCCATGTTGGTGGAGAACTCAAAACAGCGCAACAAGGCACACAGGTCTCACATGGAGGCCCAGTTATTGGTGGTGAAGTGGTGCTGTTCCGCAGAGCGACTCACGCGTGCGTGCTGCAGCTGAAACTCCACTATGGCCTGCTGCTGCTCGCACAGTCTTTCCAGCATGTGCAAGGTGGAGTTCCACCTTGTGGGCACGTCACATATGAGGCGGTGAGCGGGAAGGCCGAAATTACGCTGCAGCGCTGCCAGGCGAGCAGCAGCAGGGTGAGAACGCCGAAAGTGCGCACAAACGGCCCGCACTTTCTGCAGCAGCTCTGACATATCGGGGTAGTTTTTAAGGAACCTCTGCACCACCAAATTCAGCACATGCGCCAGGCAAGGGATGTGCGTCAAACCGGCTAGGCCCAGAGCTGCTATAAGATTTCGCCCGTTATCGCACACCACCAGGCCGGGCTTAAGGCTCGCTGGCAGCAACCACTCATTTGTCTGCTGTTCCATGCTCCTCCACAACTCCTGCGCGGTGTGTGGTTTGTCCCCCAAACAGGCAAGTTGTAAAACTGCCTGCTGTCGTTTACCCCTGGCCGTGCTGAAGTTGGTGGTGAAGGTGTTACGCTGTCCGGATGAGGAGGCGGTAGAGGATGAGGAAGCGGAGTAGGAGGAGTTAGGAACAGGAGGCAAACTGAAGCGCCCTGCAATCCTCTGTGGTGGAAGGACATGCGCCAAATTGCTATCCGCCTCAGGCCCATCCGCCACTGCATTTACCCAGTGTGCCGTTAGGGAGATATAACGCCCCTGACTGTGCTTACTGGTCCACGTATCGGTAGTTAGGTGTACCTTGGCACAGATGGCGTTGCGCAGTGCACACCTGATTTTTTCCCCCACTTTGTTGTGCAGGGAAGGGATGGCTTGCCTGGAAAAGTAGTGGCGGCTGGGCACGACGTACTGTGGGACAGCCACCGACATAAGGTTTTTAAAACTGTGCGTCTCCACCAGACGGAATGACAGCATTTCAAAGGCCAATAATTTTGAAATGCTGGCATTCAGGGCCAGAGATCGCGGGTGGGTAGGGGGGTACTTCCTCTTCCTCTCAAGTGTTTGGGAGATGGAAAGCTGAACGCTTCCACGGGACATTGTGGAGATGGTTGTTGGTGACCCAGGTGGTGGTGTTGCTGACAGATCGTCTGTTTGCGGGGTGGCAGGTGCCGGTATCACTACAGATGTGGCTGGAGCGGCCGAGACTGCAGCAGAAGAGGAAGCAGGATGAGCCAGAGACGTTTCTTGGTTTTGAAGGTGTCTACTCCACTGCAGCTCGTGCTTTGCACCTAGATGCCTGACCATGCAGGTTGTGCTCAGGTTGAGAAGGTTTATGCCTCGCTTCAAGCTCTGATTGCACAGGGTGCAAACCACTCGTGTCCTGTCATCAGCACATTTTCTAAAGAACTTCCACGCTAGAGAACTCCTTTGAGCTGACTTTGGTGCGCTCGTTCCCTTGCTGCGTTGGGCAGTAGCGGGCGTAGTGTCTAGGGCACGGCCGCTCCGCTTCTGCACCCTGCTCCCTCTTCTGCTGTGCTGGTGGCTCTGTGCGACCACCGCCTCTTCCTCCAAACTACTCAGGTCACCTGCATGACGTTCATTCCATGTGGGGTCGAGGACCTCATCGTCCTCCACATCATCTTCCACCCAGTCTTCACCCCTGCCCTCCTTGTCGGTCTCCACAATGCTGAACGCCGCAGCAGTTGGCACCTGCGTTTCGTCATCATCGGAGACGTGCTGCGATGGTCCTTGCATGTACTCATCTTGAGAAATAAGTGGTTGGGCATCGCTGCACTCAATCTCTTCCACTTCTGGGGCAGGGCTAGGTGGCTGGCCCTGGGAAACCCTGCTGACAGAGTCCTCAAAAAGAAGAAGAGACTGCTGTATGGCTTGGGGCTCAGACTGCTTGCCTGATTTGCAAGGGGGTGAGGTGAAAGACGGTTGGACATCGGCTGCAGGTGCCAACTGTGACCTTTCTGCAGTAGACTGGGTGGGAGACAATGTGAAGGAACTGGAGGCACTGTCAGCAACCCAATCTACTATCGCCTGTACTTCTTCAGGCCTCATCACGTCTAGAGGCGTATGATGCCCTACCAAATACTGCTGCAGGTTCTGTCGCCTACTCACACTTGAGGAAGGTGTTTCACTTGTGCGTGTAGCTGGCACAGATCGACCACATCCTCTCCTTGCAACAGGAGCTCTACCAGCAGCACCACGACCCAGGCCACGGCCCTTATTTGACGATCTCCTCATATTTCTGTAATTTAAGATCTTGCCCTAGAAAGGTTTTTATTGAATAGCGGAATAGGAAATATGATCCAAAAAAGTGTATGTATCTCGCACGTACACAACCACACTAGGCCCCAATTACTATTGTTTGTACCCCTAAAAGGATGGATGAGGAGTAGGAGGAGGAGTATGGAACAGGCAGCACCCTCAAATCTTCAGAAGTATGAGATGAACCCCAAAAACTTGGAAAGGTGGATCTCACACGTACCGACACAGACTATCACGCAATTTAATTGTTTATACCCAAAGGTTTAAATTAAATAGTGGAATAGAAAATATGATAAAAAAAAAGTGAATGTATCTCACACGTACACCACCACACTAGGCCCCAATTACTATTTTTTGTACCCCTAAAAGGATGGATGAGGAGTAGGAGGAGTATGGAACAGGCAGCACCCTCAAATCTTCAGAAGTATGAGATGAACCCCAAAAACTTGGAAAGGTGGATCTCACACGTACCGACACAGACTATCACGCAATTTAATTGATCCCCAAAGGTTTTAATTGAATAGCGGAATAGAAAATATGATAAAAAAAAAAAGCGTATGTATCTCACACGTACACCACCACACTAGGCCCCAATTACTATTGTTTGTACCCCTAAAAGGATGGATGAGGAGTAGGAGGAGGAGTATGGAACAGGCAGCACCCTCAAATCTTCAGAAGTATGAGATGAACCCCAAAAACTTGGAAAGGTGCAACTCACACGTACCGACACAGAATATCACGCAATTTAATTGTTTATACCCAAAGGTTTTAATTGAATAGCGGAATAGAAAATATGATAAAAAAAAAAGTGTATGTATCTCACACGTACACCACCACACTAGGCCCCAATTACTATTTTTTGTACCCCTAAAAGGATGGATGAGGAGTAGGAGGAGTATGGAACAGGCAGCACCCTCAAATCTTCAGAAGTATGAGATGAACCCCAAAAACTTGGAAAGGTGGATCTCACACGTACCGACACAGACTATCACGCAATTTAATTGATCCCCAAAGGTTTTAATTGAATAGCGGAATAGAAAATATGATAAAAAAAAAAAGCGTATGTATCTCACACGTACACCACCACACTAGGCCCCAATTACTATTGTTTGTACCCCTAAAAGGATGGATGAGGAGTAGGAGGAGGAGTATGGAACAGGCAGCACCCTCAAATCTTCAGAAGTATGAGATGAACCCCAAAAACTTGGAAAGGTGCAACTCACACGTACCGACACAGAATATCACGCAATTTAATTGATCCCCAAAGGTTTTAATTGAATAGCGGAATAGAAAATATGATAAAAAAAAAGTGTATGTATCTCACACGTACACCACCACACTAGGCCCCAATTACTATTGTTTGTACCCCTAAAAGGATGGATGAGGAGTAGGAGGAGGAGTATGGAACAGGCAGGAGATTCTGTTCACTGTACCCCACAAAGATTGTGTTCACTGCACCCTAAAAGGATGTTGTTCACTGCACCCCACAAAGATTGTGTTCACTGCACCCTAAAAGGATGTTGTTCACTGCACCCCACAAAGATTGTGTTCACTGCACCCTAAAAGGATGTTGTTCACGGCACCCCAAAAAGGATGTTGTTCACTGCACCCCAAAAAGGATTTTGTTCACTGAACCCCAAAAAGATTGTGTTCACTGCACCCCACAAAGATTGTGTTCACTGCACCCCACAAAGATTGTGTTCACTGCACCCCAAAAAGGATGTTCACTGCACCCCAAAAAGATTGTGTTCACTGCACCCCACAAAGATTGTGTTCACTGCACCCCACAAAGGATTTTGTTCACTGCACCCCAAAAAGATTGTGTTCACTGCACCCCAAAAAGGATGTTGTTCACTGCACCCCAAAAAGGATTTTGTTCACTGCACCCCAAAAAGATTGTGTTCACTGCACCCCACAAAGTTTGTGTTCACTGCACCCCACAAAGGATTTTGTTCACTGCACCCCAAAAAGATTGTGTTCACTGCACCCCAAAAAGGATTTTGTTCACTGCACCCCACAAAGATTGTGTTCACTGCACCCTAAAAGGATTTTGTTCACTGCACCCCAAAAAGATTGTGTTCACTGTACCCCCCAAAGATTGTGTTCACTGCACCCCACAAAGATTCTGTTCACTGTACCCCAAAAAGATTGTGTTCACTGCACCCTAAAAGGATGTTGTTCACTGCACCCCACAAAGATTGTGTTCACTGCACCCTAAAAGGATGTTGTTCACTGCACCCCAAAAAGGATGTTGTTCACTGCACCCCAAAAAGATTGTGTTCACTGCACCCCACAAAGATTGTGTTCACTGCACCCCACAAAGGATTTTGTTCACTGCACCCCAAAAAGATTGTGTTCACTGTACCCCAAAAAGGATTTTGTTCACTGCACCCCACAAAGATTGTGTTCACTGCACCCCACAAAGGATTTTGTTCACTGCACCCCAAAAGGATTGTGTTCACTGCACCCCAAAAAGGATGTTGTTCACTGCACCCCACAAAGATTGTGTTCACTGCACCCTAAAAGGATGTTGTTCACTGCACCCCACAAAGATTGTGTTCACTGCACCCTAAAAGGATGTTGTTCACTGCACCCCAAAAAGGATGTTGTTCACTGCACCCCAAAAAGGATTTTGTTCACTGCACCCCAAAAAGATTGTTTTCACTGCACCCCACAAAGATTGTGTTCACTGCACCCCACAAAGGATTTTGTTCACTGCACCCCAAAAAGATTGTGTTCACTGCACCCCAAAAAGGACGTTGTTCACTGCACCCCACAAAGATTGTGTTCACTGCACCCCACAAAGGATTTTGTTCACTGCACCCCAAAAAGATTGTGTTCACTGCACCCCAAAAAGGATGTTGTTCACTGCACCCCAAAAAGGATTTTGTTCACTGCACCCCAAAAAGATTGTGTTCACTGCACCCCAAAAAGATTGTTCACTGCAGCCCACACACAGAAAAATGGATGTGGATCACTGACACCTGCCTATCTCCTATCCCACACCACACAGCAATATCGATTGTAGTTTGTAGAACACAGTTTCCCTAAAATTCAGCAGCAGCCTCTCCCTAACAGGATTGAGAAGAGATCGTAGATCGGGACTAAGTGCAGATCCCACACAGCAATATCGATTGTAGTTTGTAGAACACTCTGACCCTAAAATTCAGCAGCAGCCTCTCCCTAACGGGATTGAGAAGAGATCGTAGATCAGGATTAACCACTTGCAGACCGCCGCACGCCGATCTACGTCGGCGGTCAGCCCCTCACAGGCAAAGTGACGTAGGACTACGTCACTAGCTTGTGAGGGTCTAGGGAGCGAGCGCGCGCCGCCGGAGGCGCGCTCCCGCTTCCGCGTGGTCACGGACCCCCCCGCGCGTGTGACCGGCGGACCCGATGTCCGCCGGCCACTCTGCGATCGGCGGGGGAGAGGGAGAAAGTCAGGCAGCTTGTGTAAACAAGCTGCCTGTCATTCTCCCCTCTGTATGAGAGCTGATCATATGGATCTACTATGTAGATCCGTTGATCACTCTGCATACAGCTGAAGCCACAGCCAATCACAGTAAGAATCACGCCCCTAGGGACACACACAGCCCCTCCCTCTCAAATAAAGTTAACCCCTTCACTACCAGTGTATTTTTACAGTAACAGTGCATATATATAGCACTGATTACTGTAAAAATGTCACTGGTAACCCCAAAAGTGTCAAAAATGTCAGTCAAGGGTCCGATCTGTCCGCCGCAATGTTGCAGTCCTGCAAAAAAAAATCGCAGATCGCCGCCATTACGCGTTAAAAAAAAAACAACAAAAATGACAAAAATCTTTCCCTTAGTCAGTAAACGCAATAACTTTTGCGCAAACCAATCAAAATACGCTTTTTGCGATTTTTTTTACCAAACATAGGTAGCATAAAACAAATTGGCGAAAATGTTAAAAAATTTTGATTTTCACATTTTTTTTTGGGGGAATTTCATATAAAAAAAGGGAAAAATATTGCTATTTTTGCAAAATTGACGCTCTTTTTTTATTTATAGCTCGTGATCAAAAAATCGCACAGGTGATCAAATACCGCCAAAAGAAAGCTCTGTTTGTGGGAAAAAAAGGACGCCAAATTCGTTTAGGTACAGCGTCGCACGACCGCGCAATTGTCCGTTAAAGTCACGCAGTGCCGAATCGCAAAATACCCCCTGGTCGTTTAGCAGCCAAATCCTCCAGGGGCTTAAGTGGTTAAGTGCAGACCCCACCCCACACAGCAATATCGATTGTAGTTTGTAGAACACACTGACCCTATAATTCAGCAGACTCTATCCCTAAAATGCCTACAACTCGCCCTGCCTAAACACTCCGACCTGTCCCTCAATTCTATCCGGACACCAATTCGTTTTCCCTGCCTGTCTTTCCCTAATCAGCAGCCAGCACGTATGTGTGCTCTGTCCCTGATCTAAGCAGGAGAATGACGCCGCTGCGGCTGCCTCGAACTTATAAAGACTTGGTCACATGCTTCAGACGGCCAATCACAGCTACTGATACATTTGCAGGCATGGCTGGGATGGCTTAAGGCACACCAGTTAAATGATTGTTGATTGGCTGTTGAAAGCCCGCCATGAAAAGAGCGCCAAAACATGCAAAACCCGGAAATAAAACGACCGAACACAGATTTTTTACCCGAATATACAGTAAAGTGTTCGTGTTCGTGTTCGGGTAACAAAAATCCAATTATTCGTTACGAACACAAATAATACAGTCCGTGTTCGCTCAACACTAATTATGACATAATTATGGCTAATATCTTCTCATGCATAATAATGTATCTATAAAAACTTATATAGTTCATCTTTAAATGTCTGCTAGAGTATACTGGGGTATTGTCCATTGTTATAAGATTACAAGCTAGACTAGTATGGTGTCTCGCTAATTGTCCGTTATCTGATGAGATGTCAATGTATTACCTTATTTACGATTACATAGATACAAAGACTTCTGTTGAAATTATAAGACCCTATTGTAAGCTTGTAAGAGACATTTTGTTTAACAAGTACATATGAACTCTCCTTCACCTTAAAAACAAGATGGAAGTTAAACTGTTGAGAATCTTATATGCATGATATGGAATATACATGGCTTTTTAAATCCATTTTTTTTCCTATTATTATATTAATCAATCACCCCCAATAATCCCGACAGCTATCAAAAATTGCTTTCCTAACACAATTTATGGAACATCATTTCTATGGGAAGCTGTACTCATGGCACTTTCCAGCAGTCCTGCAGAGTTCATTTTTTTTTTGTATAGGAATGAAAGGAGCCACAACAATCCTGAGCAGGATGAATAAGACCCAACAAAGACACTTTCTGGTGAAAAAAATTGCGTGGTTCTGGGAAGGCCCATAAGGATTAAGGTAGTATTTGAAGGTAAATATTGGACAAGGTAGACTGCACTCTAGGAGGTGGAAGCATGTCCTAAAGGCTGACCTGTACCAAAGGTACAACTGTCCATTAAAGGGCACTTTACTAGATTTTGCAGTCCACTCTCAATCACCTTAAACTGTGCTCTCCTCCCATAGGTTCACTTCACTGCCTTCCTACATTCCCAGCTGCAGATATTGACCTTCGTTTCCCCCCACTAATCAACAGAGCACATCAAAACATGACTAAACTTACATTGTCTCATTTTAAGGTTTTTCTTTTTTTTACCACCTGTACCGCCAGTAAATGAAGGCACCCAATACAAGGAGAACGGAAATACAAGAAGGCCACAGGTAGGCAGGTAGACAGGCAGGAGAATCTGAAACAAAAATATAATATTGTTATTATTTCCCCATGACAACATGTACCTAGAGGAAGACAATACTGGTATGGGATGCAGTAGAGGAGCCATGAAAAACACAGACTTGAGTCAGGGAGATATCACCCCACTTTTATAGGAGAAATGCCTGTGTAATTATTTTCTGTGATAATTTTTAGATTTCTGGAACTCTCAGCTTTCTGGGGCGGGTAAAACATGCAATTTCTTATCTGTCTTTGAAGGTTATGGTAAACCTTATAGCATTAAACTGGATTCACCTTGTAATGTGGACGATGCTTATCCACACAGCTTCTTTAGTTCTAAAAAGTCTTTTTCAGGGCCTTGTGGCCTTTTAAGTGAGCTTTAATGTCATTAGTTGGCTCCCCGGCTCTTAAATATTATTATATATTCATGTTGCATCCTCTGTGTACATTGTAGGCAAATTTAGTTAGTCAGAGTTCATTTGTTTAGAATTAGCTGGCAGAGTTCAGAGGGCTGAGTCTGGTACCTCCTCCTGGCTTCTTGAACTGCTGGAGGGTTCTAGAATTTAGGAGTAGAGATTAGGCATGAAGATATATGGAGTCTCCTCCAATCCCTGGGTAGAGAGATACCCATACGTATTCTGGAGTCTGGCCATGTGGAAGCAGGGTCCTGTTGCCTGGAGGGGACCCTTGTGTTGGGGGGGGGGGGGGGTTCTGCCCCTGGGCAGAACGAACAAGCCAGGGGAAGACAGAGAGAGAAGCAACTGAAGTCTCACATCCTTTCAGTTTCAGATAATCTTAGCTGAACCCATCCTGGGAGCCACTGGAACCCATCCAGCAGGAGGCCTGTTCAGTAGTCACTTGAGCTTCAGGATCGCCTAAGGGACTAAGTAAGTAACTTCAACCACTACACCCCAGAGCCTGATAGAGGAGAAGAACCAGGTGCAATACCCAGCTTACTTGCTACCAAGGGACAGCTTAGATCCACTTAAGGCAGTACAGCTACCCTACACCTATTGCTTCAGGAATCCAAGGGGCAGCCAGGTGCCTTGGCATTCTCTACAGAGAGAGCACCTGAAGCCAGTGTTTGGAATCCTTTCTTTATCAGTTGAGCTGATTGGGTTATCCTACAGGAGGATAGCCTAGTGATTTTTGGTAGACAGACAATTTCAAGTCCTCAAGTTGCATTCAGGTTACAGTTCTGGGCATCCCATGTCTTCCCTTACCTATCCAAGTTTATCCCCCAGTAAACCAAAAAGACAAAACCAACCACCCTGGACTGGTTCTTGCCTACTATGTGGATGCTGAAAAAATGCCTGGCTGTGCATGTTGTGAGGGAAGACCCAAAAATCCAGCGGCCCCTAAGGGCGCAACGCTACATTAATACATTTATTAAAACTTAAGAGCTGAGGAGAGAAAGGAAATACGAAACTTCTTTTTAAAGTTTAAGAGTGTATTGACCTCGATATGTGTATAGGGTCCATCTGAGGAGGTGAGGACACATCTATTGAGCATGAGGTAGGGTGTTAAAGAGACACCAAGGGATGGTGTGATTTTTTTCCACCGGAAGATTCATTTTTGAGTTAAGATTCACATAGGTGGTTGGACTCTGGGGCACTTATATCTATATACTGAACTTTTTTGCACTATACTGCATGGTTTTATTTCATTGACTTATACTTTTATGTATGGTCCACATGATTTTGATTTATTATTTGCACGTTTTGTAATGTATTAAATGTATAACTGGTATTTGCATGGTGTATTTTTTCACTATTGGGGTTTAAAACCTTATTTGAGGTTAGTCTGATTTATTATTGTGTAAGAAAAGTGCCACACTATTTTTTATATATTGATTTCATATTGTTGATTTACCAGAGCAGCTTTTCTAGAGTTTAAAGCAGCCTTTCTCAGTCTTTTCAACACAGAGGAACGCTTGAAATAAATTTCTGGTCTCGGGGAATCCCTGCTAAAAATTAAAAATCTACAACTCATGACACAATAGTGTGACAGTCAGTGGGAAGAATGCTCCTTAGGCTCCATGTACACGGGACTCTGGAAATGGCCGTTTAGGAGCAGTTGGGCGTTTTTTTTAGAAACCCCTGAACCCATCTACATTTTATCTTATCTGTCCATGTACACCAGGTCGTTTGCGGTCGTTTGAGGGCAGTTGCGTTCAGGGACTGTTTTTAGAACGCAATTATTTGCTTTCGAACATGTGTGTTTCCCGGCGTTTCAAACGCAAAAACGCGACCGAACGCGTCCGAACGCGACCGAACGTGATGACCCGCGTTTGGCGTTCGCGTTTTTCCATTTTAAAGGGGAATAATTTTTTGACCTCTAGGAATGGTTCTAAATGCAAACGCCCGCAAACGCCCGCAAACGCCCGCAAACGCCCGCTAAACGCCCGCTAAACGCGGGTACAAACGCGACCGAACGGACGTAAACATCCTAAAAATTCCAGCATTCAAAGGGACTTTGAACAACGTCCCGTGTACATGGAGCCTTATTTACTCTTGTCATCATTGGGAATAATTACATCCTTACAGATAGCTAAACGAAACAATCATTTCATTGGGAACTTATCTGAGAGGCAGAAATTGCCCATTTCTCAAGGAACCCTTAGCGATCTCAGCAGGAACCCTGGTTAAGAAACCCTGGTTTAGAATCAATTGATAGGATTCACAGCAGCACAGGGATTGATCTGTATTGTATACGGTAGATAGTGTGGAGTGGATATATACATTTTCAAGCAATATCAACTGCTTTCAACCAACCAAAGTTGTATTTGCCTAAAAATCTTAATGTGTATTGCATACATATTGAGCTTTATTCACAATTTCCTTCATTAACTCCCTTCACTTTGATTGAGTATTGTTTGATTTGAGATCTGTGGTGGGATTCCACTCCTGAGACTCTGAAGGAGTATTACCCTACAAATGAATGAGAGGACTGGACTGGTGTGAGCACAGTGTGTACATGTTTTCTCTCTGTCCCATTTCCAGTGAACCTTTAAAGAGGAAGTAAAGTCACTCAAAAAAAAAATGAGAAAAAAAAAGCCCTGTAAAGAGAAAGGCATAATGAGCTAGTATGCATCGCATACTAGCTCATTATGAAGTACTTACCTTAAAACAAAGCCCCCGCCGTGCCGCCCCCTTAGCGACAGGACCGTCCTGCTTCCGGGTTCGCGTCCTCCGGCCATCTGATTGGCCGGAGGCGCGATTTCATGCGCGTTAATGGCATAGGACACTGAAGAAACGGCGCGGGTGGCCGTTCCTTCAGAGCGCATGCGCCGATGACATCATTGGCAGTATGCACTCTAAATATCTCCTAAACGGTGCATGTTTAGGAGATATTTATAGCACTTTAATATAGGCTTACCTATAGGTAAAAGTTTGTGAAGTGGGTTTACAACCTCTTTAAAGCAAAAGTAAACCCATCAATTTAACAGTTTTCCAAGACAGTCAAGATAGATTTAGGTGTGCAACAAAATTTCTCTTTACTCTGAACAGTGCCGGAGTTAGACCTTTGTGGTCCAGGGCACTTCAAGTTGGGAGGCCCCCTTTACATAGAAATGAAATGACAAATAAATACATGAACTGAAATGAATGATAAGCCTCACGCCTGTTCTGAATTCGACCAATCTCGTAATTTTGGGTAAAACTAGCTAACAAAGTTTTACCCTATTCAAGATCCCAGAGTGCCGGATTCACCCCTTGACCCAATCAGGGGAGAGAGCTTCTCTCTTGTGTTTTTCACTGGGATAAATCAGTGCTGGTCATTACCTACACTCCCAAATGATGGGGTTGGGCTGTTGCCTTGCACTTTTCAACATTTTTCAAACTTTTCCCTAGTCCCACCCACTTGTCTCTCGCAAACAAGGCAATAAATTCCATGACACACTCATCTTAAAATAAACATATTGAATAGTAAAATAATATGAGACATTATAATGTAAAAGAACCCCCCCCCCCTCAAAAAAAAAAGAAGATATTATTAACATGTAGGCGAGGGGTGTCAGAATTGGCCCAGACTGGAAGTAGCTATAATAGGGAGATCTTTTTTTATACAATGCTAAAATAAAAGTAAAGAATTACCTGCCGTTTTGTAGAAATAAAGAGATCCTGATGATTTTCCAATTGGATTAGTGACCTCACAGATGTAAAGCCCATTGGGAACATTTTCGATAGACAAAGTTTTGCCATTTCCCAACTCCACTGCTGCATCAGATTTATATGTATCCTTCCTGTAAAACATAAATCAAATAAACATTAATCGCTCAAATATGTGATTCTGTTTAGCCACTATGTAAATCACACACCCCTTTCAGCCCCCGTTCACACCTGTATTTTCTGTATCTGGAATATCAAAGTTCTAAAATGCTCAACAAACCAAATCACAGGCTTCAAACCACTTGCTGCCCAGGCCAAGTTTGACATTTTCCACATACATGATAACATCAGCATTTTATTATTATTTTTTGTTTTTGCTAAACAACCCCCAAAAGTGATATATTTTATGAAAGCAGAGGCCTTAGAGAATAAAATGGTGGTTGTGTCAATTTTTATGTTGCATGATTTTGCATAGTCACAGCCTTTGCTGGACTATTCTGCAACCTAGACACAACCAACTACTTGCACATAAGCACACTCCATACATTTCCCATACACCCCCTATACTCGCAGCGCACTCCATGCATTCCCCATACACCTCCTATACTTACAGCACACTCCATGTATTTCCCATACACCCCCTATACTTGCAGCACACTCCATGTATTCCCCAAACACCTCCTATACTTTCAGCACATTCCATGCATTCCCAATACACCCCCTATACTCACAGCACATTCCATGTATCCCCCATACACCTCCAATACTCACAGCACACTCCATGCATTCCCCATACACCCCCTATACTTGCAGCACACTCCATGTATTCCCCATACACCCCCTATACTTGCAGCACACTCCATGTATTCCCCATACACCACCTATACTTGCAGCACACTCCATGTCTTCTCCATACACCCCCTATACTCACAGCACACTCCATGCATTCCCTATACACCCCCTATAATTGCAGCACACTCCATGCCTTCCCCATACACCCCCTATACTTACAGTACACTCCATGCATTCCTTATACACCCCCTATACTTGCAGCACAGTCCATGTATTCCCCATACACCCCCTATACTTACAGTACACTCCATGCATTCCCTATACACCCCCTATACTTGCAGCACACTCCATGCCTTCCCCATACACCCCCTATACTCACAGCACCCTCCCTGCATTCCTTATACACCCCCTATACTTGCAGCACAGTCCAAGGATTCCCCATACACCCCCTACTCGCACCCTCTATATGCATTCAGCAGCCCTCCATTCTCATTTTTCTGAGGTCTCTCGATGCCATGCCCACATATACCATTCTGTACCTCATCCTCTATGATATCTGGGATGTAGTTGCATGTTATCTGCCTGACACACCAGCCCTTCTGCTGTGCAACTCACCCATAAAGTTTTGAAAAGTTTTCTGGTGTTTGAATAAAGTTTTCTCCACACAAACCCTTGTATTCTGGGAAATGTAGTTCAGAGCTCCCATACACAGAGGAGGATGCAGGCCATGGAAAACGACATCTCCCAGAGTGCAGTGTGCAGCCCCGTGATCTGACTTAAAGCAGGGATTGGCTAGGACAGTCGGTGTCTCTGTGCCGGGTGTGGAGTCAGATCCTCTGCTCCGGAGCTGGTGTGCCAGACTTCAGAGCCTCTCTGAAGGAGAACCACCGAGACCGGACAACATCCACTTCCTCTGGTGGGGGGAGCCGGGATAGCAATTGTGAGATCCTGTATAATGCGATTAGTATACCAGTGGCCGTGGCTGCGCCCTAGGCAGCTGCCTAGTTTGCCTAGCGGTAGGGCCAGCCCTGTGCACAATCAAACGCAAAGTTTCAGGAGAAAATGCACCTAAATGCATTATAGTGCACACAAACAAAATAGAATACCCAGTCTTTTGGTAAAATATCAAAGATGATGTTGAAACTTGTGCACGCCTGTGAACTCTGGTGCTGGAACTATTGTTTTCATGTTGACGTTCGCAGCAATATCTCACATGTGTGTTGCAATTGCCATTTAAATGTGTCCGGACCTAAGTGCACATTTGCATGTGAGCACAGGGAGACCAGGTGCTTTAATTTTTTTTTTTCAACTTTATTAGTATCACAAGATATGAACATTGTCATCTTTATTGAGAGATCTGGGGTCTATTAGACCCCGGGTCCCTCCTCTGTCCTCCAAGGCAGCTGATCAAACTCTAATTGGTTTGATTGGCTGCTTCACTGGCAGGTATTGGCCAGTAACCAAACAACCAAAAGCAGAAGTGGAGTAATACATGTTACTAATGGTTTTATTTGTCACAGAGGAAGAGAAAAAAATATGTTTCTTTTCCTCTGTTCTCAGGCAACTCAACTGCTTGTAGTGGTCCCAGGCTCCCCAATGGCACGGGAGAGCCCAAAACAGCCGCATGTGGGGGGACTTTCAAGCCCTGTAAAAATGATCGGGTGGCCGTAGATCATGTTTACATGAAAGTTGGTCACTGACTGAAAATTTCCAGCCATTATCCTGGTATACCCACTTCCAACTGGAGTAAACACGGCCTAAGGGCTGAAGGCGCTTATATTGTTCCTGTTTGCATTTGAGAATTCAGGCATCTGTATCTCAATGCCTAAACTTCCAGAAGGTACATGAACTATTTTTTAAGAAGATCGGGATGCTTTTTGGCCCTACTGAATTTAATGAGAGCATGTGAAAAACGCAAAGAAATTTGTGTTACGCGCATCTTTTTGATGCTCCTATAGTAAGTCTACGGAGGCCAAAAATGCACCATGCTGCCCCAAAGAAGCTCCTATATCCCATGTGTCAATCACAGGGCCCATGAGCCACATCTAGCCCACCAGGCTGTTTCATGTGGCCCTCGTACCCAGGGCTTTTTGTTCAGCCAGAGGAGGAGGGAGGGAGGAGACGCAGAAGACTGAGGGGGAAGCCGAAGCCGCGGCTGCCGTCGTTTGCTGCTGCTTGTGCACATGTCCAGATGTCCAGGCGGGGGGGGGGGGTGAGTGAGCCGGGGGGTTGGTGTGGTCCCTCTGTGGTCCTGGGGGGGTATGGTGTGCGGCCTGGTGTGGTCCGCCTAACGACTATATACATTAAAAGCTAAATACTGGGGTTATGGCAGCAGATAGCTGCCATAACCCCAGTATTTTTTTTAAACGGCGAGCGGTCGGCTTTCAGATAAGAGTGGTCCCAGTGGCGGATTCGCCGCGGAATTACCCTTACGGTGCAGGGGAAGAGGTGCCCCCCCCCTCCCGCCGCGTCCCAGACGTTTTCCCAGCTTACCGGACCCGCCGGCAGCGGGGAAAACTATCCGGTCCCGGATCCCCAGAGACAGGAAGTCGAGTGAGGGCAAGATGGCCCTCACTCGACTCTATGGTCTTGGAGGACTGGAGCTACGTCAAAAATCGTTGCCTAGCAACCGGTTTAAAGGGCCGCTTTTTTTTTTTTTTCTTTTTCAACAATTTTTTTTTTTTTTCCTTTTTTAGTGTAGTTGTGAGGTCTGAGGTCTTTTTGACCCCAGATCTCACAATAAAGGGGACCTGTCATGCCTATTTCTATTACAAGGGATGTTTACATTCCTTGTAATAGGAATAAAAATGATCAAAACATTTTTTTTTTAAAACTGTGTAAAAATAAAAAAATAATAAATAAAAAATAGGAAAAAAAAAAAAAAATTAAAGCGCCCTGTCCCCGTTAGCTCGCGCAGAAGCAAACGCATATGCAAGTCCCCCCGCCCACATATGTAAACGGTGTTCAAACCACACATGTGAGGTATCGCCGCGATCGTTAGAGCGACAGCAATAATTTGAGTCCTAGACCTTCTCTGTAACTCTAAGGTGGTAACCTGTAGAAATTTTTAAAATGTTGCCTATGGGGATTTTTAAGTACCAATGTTTGGTGCCATTCTGTGAGCGTGCGCAATTTTGAAGCATGACATGTTGGGTATCTAATTACTCGGCGTAACATTATCTTTCACATTATGGAAAATTGGGCTAAATTTACTGTTTTCTTATTTTTTTATTAAAAAAAGTGCATTTTTTTCAAAAAAATTGCATTTGGAAGACTGCTGCGCAGATATGGTGTGATAAAAAATATTGCAACGATCTCCATTTTATTCTCTAGGGTCTCTGCTAAAAAAAATATATAATGTTTGGGGGTTCTAAGTAGTTTTCTAGCAAAAAAAAGGATTTTAGCTTGTAAACACCAAGTGTCAAAAGTGGATAAATGGACAACTTTGTGTAAAGTGCTACTTGGATGTTAGGCCTCTGTATGTGGCTAGGCTGTGTAAAAGTTTTACACATGTGGTATCACCATACTCAGGAGGAATAGCAGAATGTATTTTGGGGTGCAATTTTTGCTATGTACATGCTATGTGTTGGAAATATTTCATAAATGGACAACTTTGTGTAAAAAAAAAATGCATTTTCATTTTCTTTCCACAGTTTCCAAAATGACATGTTCAAAAGACTCATTATGCCTCAAAAATTATACGTTGGGGCGTTTGCTTTCTAAAATGGGGTCATTTTATGGGGGTTTCCATTGTCCTGGTGCTCCAGGGCCTTCAAAAGTGCGATAGGTTGTCAGGAAATTATATGTGTAATTTATGCTCCTAGAATGCCGGACGGTGCTACTTGGATGTTAGGCCTCTGTATGTGGCCAGGCTGTGAAAAAGTCTCACACATGTGGTATCGCCATACTCAGAAGGAGTAGTAGAATGTGTTTTGGGGTGTAGTTGCAAGTATATATATGCTGTGTGAGAGAAATAACCTGTTAATACGTAAATTTGTAAAAAAAAAAATAAAAAAAAAATCTTCATTTTGCAAAGAATTGTGGGAAAAAATTACAACTTTAAAAACTCACCATGCCCCCTTATTAAATACATTGGAATGTCTACTTTCCAAAAAGGGGTAATTTGGGGGGTATTTGTACTTTCCTGACTTTTTAGTGTCTCAAGAAATGAGATAGGCCTTCAGTACATCAGGTGTGATCAAGTGTGATCAATTTTCAATGATTAGCGCCATAACTTGTGGACTCTAGAACTTTCACACAGACAAAATAATATACACTAAGGGCTCTTTCACACGGGCGTTCCTTTTTTTTTTGCCCGATCAGGTCCTTTTTTTCTTTTTTGTAACGGACACGGATGACACTTGTGTCATCCGGTCCGTATGTCCGTTTTTCATCCCATCCGTTTGCGGATGAAAAACTGACATAATGCATGTCTATGTAAAAACGGATGTCTGCGGATGACACCACTGACATCCGTTTTTGCTTCAGTTCCGTTTTTTGAAAGGAAAAAAAAATAGGGTTCTCCTCCGTTCAAAAAAACTGAACTGAACTGACAAAAAACGGATGTCAGAGGATGATCATCCGATGACATCCGTATTTACATAGAGATACATTATGTCCGTTTTTCATCCGCAAACGGATGGGATGAAAAACGGACATACGGAACGCCCGTGTGAAAGAGCCCTTATTTGGTTTTTTTTTACCAAAGATAAGTAGCAGTATAAATTTTGGCAAAAATTTGTGAAGAAAAATGACTAATTTGCAAAATTTTATGACAGAAACAAAGAAAAATGCGTTTTTTCACAATATTTTCAGTCTTTTTTTATTTATAGCACAAAAAATAAAAAACCCAGTAGTGATTAAATACCATCAAAAGAAAGCTCTATTTGTGTGAAGAAATTTTTTATGGGTACAGTGTTGCATGACTGAGTAATTGTCATTCAAAGTGTGAGAGCGCTGAAAGCTGAAAATCGGTCTGGGCAGGAAGGGGGTAAGAGTGCACTGTAGGCAAGTGCTTAGTGATAGTTATGTATTGAAGCACATTTGCATTGTATGAAATTCACCCGATCACTTAATAGAGTTAAATCAAGCCCAAGCAATAATTGTGATACTAACACCTGTCAGCACTGCAACTTAATTTTAATTTAATTTTTTTCACCCTTGAGGTGCACCATCACCCCCATTTAACTAAAAAAAAAGTCTGTCATCCTCCATATCCTTGACGCTACCAAGATGTGCATTCTCCTCACTTGGAAATGTACGCAGCCACCCACCAATGGTCTTTGGCTTAGCAAGATAGAAGTAGTAAATAAAATGGAGGATTTATTCCTCACGGACTGGCATCAGTATGAACGATGTTCCAAAACCTGGATGTTGTGGAATATGTTTGTCTACTCTGAAGAAGGGAAAGCTCTCTTTGAGAATGGAACTGCTGACTAAGGATTACTTCAGAGTATCTCCGGGGAACACTCTGAGAGTTGGCATGCTCAACAAACAAAGGGTTGGGGGAGCACACCCTGAACATGCATTTCTAAAGCTGGTGCTGCTATAAAAACAAATATACTTATATAACTACAGAGGATAGCGCACACAAGCAAAATAAATGGCTATCAAATATAACAAGGCAATCAAAATGAGTAAAAATGGGGATTTAGTCCCACCATATGTGCATATCGTGCTCAAGCTGTTTACCTTGTATACCTGGTTTTCCTATTGTGTATTCTGTATACTGTTGTATCATAAAATTCCTCGCCATTGTTTTGTTACCATGGAACCTGCCTTTCGAGTAAAATAAAATATTTGAAAATAGAAAAAAACTATGCATTGCAGTAGTAACAGATTGGTTCCCAGTGCTGTCCCACCCAAGCTTGCTGTGCAAGGAATTGTAGGAAGTTAGTTAAAAAAAAAAAAAACAATAAATTTATACCAGCTGTATTAAAAAAAAAATCTAACAGTTTTGTCCTTAACATAACTAGATAAACTCTTTCACTTTGGGATTTATTTTAAATTTCATGGCAATCAAAACAATAAAACAATGCTCAGTGATTGTTTTAACAAGCTGTGAATGTTTAAGAAGAAATGAGGTCAGCTTAAAAATTGCCCGATCACATCTAGCTAACTTTTAAGGGCCCCCTCCCTGTGATTTTCACCCTCCTGGTCCTGGAGTTCCCTTGGCTTCTGTCGGAGTCGGAAAGGCTGTAGGCAATGTCAAGACAGAGCAACATTTTATAAACCCCACTCGTGCCAACAAATTAAACTGAGTAAATAAATCATCTAATGCTTGCAGCTGCTGTTACAAACCTAGCAGTTAAGCATTGTTATAAAGTCCGCAAGAGTGGTATACTCTATATAGGTAACAGCGCTTGCTGTAAAATATCGATACAAAATGACATATAATGCTGTGCTGGGGCTTTTAACCACTTCAATACAGGGCACTTCCTTCCTGCCCAGGCCAATTTTCAGCTTTTAGCACTGTTGCATTTTGAATGACAATTGCACGGTCATGTAACACTGTCCCTGAACCAAATTTATGTTATTTTTTTCCCACAAATAGAGCTTTCTTTTGTTCGCATTTGATCAACGCAAGGTTTTTCTTTTTTGCTACAGAAATTAAAATAGACCGAAAATTTTGAAAAAAAAAAAGTTTTTTCCTGCACTGATGAGGCCGCACTGACAGGCACTGATGAGGAGGCACTGATGAGACCGCACTGACAGGCACTGATGAGGAGGCACTAATATGCAGCACTGATGGGCACTGATAGGTAGCACTGATATACAGCATTGGTGGGCACTGATAGGCGGCACTGACAGGTGGCACTGAATGGCACTGATAGGCGGCACTGATGGGCAATGATAGGCAATAATAGGCACTGGTGGGCATCACTGATAGATGGCAATGATGGGCATCACTGATGAGGAGGGCACTGAAAGGGTCCCTGAGCCCTGATTGGCATCCCTGGTGGCCATGGGTGGGCATCCCTGGTGGCCATGGGTGGGCAATTCCTGGTGGCTCTAGTGGCATCCCCCAAGGGTCTGCACTGGTAATCAATGCTCTGATTACTCACATGGTAAAGAGCCTACGTCATAGGCTCTTTACCGGGAGCGGAGATGCTGTGTGTCAGAGTGACACACCGCACCACCGATTGCCGCTCTCTCATATGACCGCCTGTCAGAATAGAGCAACCACTTCCCGGCTGTCATTTTGCTAGCGGGAAGTGGTTAATAAAGGCAATCAGTAGGTTGTTACACTATGAGGAGTCCCTTCCCCATTTTTGTTCCCTCCTTTTCACATCACCTTCGGGGACGGTGGTCACTCAATCTAGGTAATATATGACTAGGTATAATTTGGATATTGCCATTTTAAATAGATGCTATACTATTTTTTTTGTAGATATTTTTATGAATATAAAACAAAACCAAAAAAAATTCCCAGCTTGACTCACCAACCAGTTTGCTACCAACCGAATTAACAGTTTGCGTTAAAAACAGGGGTTTAGTAAGCACACATTGGCAAATACATGCATAAGCTGCAGGGTCACTCCAAGGCACCCCAATATTTCTGCTGTCCGAACTCTCTGCATTTTTTTTTTTCATTATATACATTTTTATTAATTTTCACATTATACATATTACACACATTATTCATAAAACCAAAAAAGCTTCTTGCAAATATAACAAATACTCCTTGCCCATCCCACCCACCACCTTCCTTCCTCTCAGTCCCATCTCTAACTCCTCTCCACTCCGTACCCTTCCTGTTCCACCCTCTGTTCCCATTTTAAACACCCACTAATTCAGCAAACCTCTTTTTACCTTTAAACTCTTTCCACTCTTTCAAGATTTTCAAAAATGTTCCTACAGTATTTTATTTTCTCCCAAGTAACACAGCTCTTCTAAGTTGTAGATGTTTTCTACCTCTCTAACCCAGTCCCTTACCGTTGGGCTTTCTGGTACCTGCCAGAACTTTGGAATTAAGTATTTTGCAGCATTTATTAGGTTGGGTATCACCGTCATTTTATATTGCTTTTTTGTGAGTTTAGTGCTCTGAAATAAGTAGGTTTCAGGGGTTTTGGGCATATTTACTCCTGTTATTTCCTGGATCAATTGTATTACTTCCTCCCAGAATTTCTGTATAATTAGGCACTCCCACCATATATGTGTCATAGTTCCCCTTATCCCACACCCCCCTCCAACAAAGCAGTGATTTTTCGGGTTGATTTTTATGTGCTTTAATGGATGTTATGTACCATCTTGGTAGACATTTGTAATTAATTTGCCTTGTTTTTTTATCTATTGCAGAGCCAACTGCTAAGTTCATTATTTTCTCTTTTTTGTACTCACTATTTTGCTCCAAGTTCTGCTTCCCATTTTCCCAGGAATGGTGGACTAACAGGGTCTGCCAATCTAGTGAGGATCTTATATACCTGGTATATTTAGTACAGTGCTTTGGCGCAATTTGCGAGCTTAGAACTTTTTCGAAAGGCAATACATTTTCTCCTGATCTTTTTGGCTGGGGCAAAGTCTTCATAAGATGTTTTAATCGATGGTATCTACAATTGTCTAGCAACAAAATATTTCTTTTGTGTCTCATTTCCTCCAATGTGCATATTTCTCCATCTTGTATAATACTGCCCTCTATCGATCCATTAGAATGCATGTGCTTCGACTGTGGAGGCTCTTATAAAGTTACACTATGAGGAGTCCGTTCTCCATTTTTGTTCCCTATTCTTCACATCACCTTTGGGGGTCTTTGATCATAGTGAGTAAGGCAGATTTGGGGGCCGGCTGGAGGTTTTATCCTGGTCATGGAGACCACCAAAGCTTTCTTTGATCCTCATGTCGTATGACACGGAGGGTCAACAACGTCTGGTGAGTGCAGACCTTTACATTCACTGCTCACGTGTGATGTTCCCCTCCTCTCTGTGGGATATATGTTCAGAAAAATCTATCAACCACTGCAGGAAGAATTTTTCAACACTGACTATCACAGAGAATTATCTTTGGGACTTTTTTCACTTAATATTTTCACTGTATTTTTTTTTTTTAACAGTGTAGCACCCTCCTAGGTAGGTGCTAGGAAAACCATATGGGGAGCCCTGTCTGCTTATCAGGGGGGCCTGATTGTTTAGCTAGGCTGTCATGTGTTTCCAGGTGTGGTCTGTTGAGCTTGGGGAGTCTCCCCACTGTATCCAATAAGGGCTCTTGTTGGACAGTGGAGGAAACCTAACCAATAGCACACCAAGGCTCATATCAGTCCCAGTGGGTGGAACCTGCCGCAATGCATCCTGGAATGGGGTATAAGTCTGAGGGGAGCACATGACAGAGCATCTTTGGCAGGAAGCAGAGTCCCAGGAGTTAGGTGACGGTTGTCTCTCCTCCTGTCAGCGCTAGAGAAGGTGTCCTTGGTGGTCGGCCTAGAGGATGAAGGTTGAGCTGAGCTGCAGAGAGGGATCAAGAGTGCTGTGGACCGAGTGGAGCAGCTGGGCAGAGGTTTTCGGGAAAGAAGTGTGGTGAGTACTGTAAACTGCCCAGGGGTCTGCCTAGGAGAGGGGACCACTCCAGAAGGTCAGAGGGATCCAGGAGAGAAGGCTTAGAAAGGGGGTGCCAGTGTCTAAGCCCTGAAGATAAGTGTGAGAAAGAAGGCGCCGGTGTGGGCCCTGAAGTGTTCAGCAATGCAGCAGACTACAAGTAGCTACCTCAGCAAGGAGTGCTAAAGGGAGCTTAAAGAGGACAGGCAGCAGGCAGCAGGCCAATATTAACCAGCATCAATCGGCGTTGACCGGCACCCAGCCAGCGTCAAGTCAGCGCCAACAGCCATTTTTCAGTTGTCCCCCGCAATTTGTGCATAGTTGAGCCAAAAGAGTATCCCACTCATCCCTTCTCCCATCCAAGTTCTCAATAAATACAAAAAAAAACAAAGATACTGGACTGGTCATTATCTCAGTGCTCACACTTTTGAACATGCTTAAATGTGCTGTTGTTGTTAGCAGTAACCCTGGCGGACCCATATCCAGCAACATGGCTGGGAATCCTGCTACAACAGTTTTGTGTTCACGTTATCAAGGTGTAGATTTGCATAAGCAGCATTTCCTTTAAATTTTAATAATAATATAATTTAATGTTTTTTTCAGCACAGCATTATATGTAATTTTGTATAGATATTTTACAGCAAACGCTGTTACCTGTATGGAGTATACCACTCTTGTGGACTATATAACAATCTCAAGACAGCCATTAACTGATCATTTCTGCAGTGACTGAACTTGAAGGAATATTTCAGGGCACTTCCAGGTCACCGTTGGTTGTATGTGCCAGCCGAGCTTCAGATCAGGGACTGTGTCCAAATTCTGCACTGGCTGGATGCATAAGAGAACAAAGAGGACATAGAAAACCTGCTAATTTAGAACATGCTATTACATACTGTACACTGATGAGCCATAACTTTTCTTAAAAAAAAAAAAAGACATTAGAGATTTATGTTTCACTCTGCGTAGGCAGAGCAGAGAGGATTAGGAGTGATTCACTTCATCTCGGGTTATCATTTTTTTTAAGCTAAGCTACTGCCTTCTGGTTGACGTTTTAGGAACAAAGCCAGAACAAAGATATAGGGAGAGCTTTTTTTTCCACGGACATATTGGGAGTCCTACTCAATCTAGGAAATATATGACTAGTTATAATTTGAATATTGTTTTTTTTAAATGGATGTTATACTATTTTTTCTGTAGGTATTTTTATGAATATAAAACAAAACCAAAGAAAATTCCCAGCTCAACTCACCAACTAGTCTGCTATCAACCAAATTAACCCGTCTAACAGTTTGCAATAAAAAACAGGGGTTTAGTAAGCACACATTTGCAAATACATATGTAAGCTGCAGAGCTGCTCCAAGGCACCCCAATATTTCTGCAGTCCTAATTCTTGTAAATTTATGAGAGCCTCCACAGTGGAAACACATGCATTTTAATGGATAGATATGCTGTGCTTGGTGTGCTGGGTGTCCAGTGTGCCCCTGTGCCTTTAAGGAGGGCTGAGCTACCTCCAGGTTCACCTGCCCCCTATCAATTAGATTGCATGTGCTTCCACTGTGGAGGCTCTCATACATTTAAAAGAATTAGGACTGCAGAAATATCAGGATTTCTTGGAGCGGCCTTGCAGCTGACGCATGTATTTGCAAATGTGTGCTAACTAAACCCCTGTTTTTAATGCAAACTGTAAGACAGGGCAAAGCGGCTGGTAGCAGACTGGTTGGTGAGTTTACCTGGGAATTTTGTTTGGTTTTGTTTTGCATGCATTGCCCTTCCCTGTGCTCCTTGCTCTGAAGGCCACTCAGAAGTGGAGGCAGTGCCCGTTTGTTTATTTTTATGAATATGTATGTGAAGTATTGATTTTAAATATGTGGGAGTTTTCCTCTTTCTTGTAATTTCGTTGTGGAATTTTTATTCACAATGACAATAAATCTTATCCTAATTGTATGACCACTGACGAGTTAACCACTTGCCGACCGCTGCACGACTATTTACGGCGGCGGTCAGCCCCTCACAGGCAAAGCGACGTAGGGCTACGGCGCTAGCCTGTGAGGCACTAGGGAGTGAGCGTGCGCCGCCGGAGTCTCCTGCGCGTGTGCCCGGCGGACCCGATGTCCGCCGGGCACTCGCGATCGTCCATTACACTGGGAGAAAGGCAGGCGGCTAATGTAAACAAAGCCGCCTGTCATTCTCCCCTGTGTAGGAATGGTGATCATACGGTTCTGCTATGTAGGACCGTTGATCACTGTTCTTACACATCAAGCCACAGCCAATCACGGTTAGAAACACGCCCCTAGGGACACACTTAACCCCTCCCTCTCAAAAAAAGTTAACCCCTTCACCGCCAGTGTAATTTTTACAGTAACAGTGCATATGTATAGCACTGATTACTGCAGTAATGTCACTGGTAACCCCAAAAGTGTCAAAAATGTCAGTCAAGGGTCCGATCTGTCCGCCCCAATGTCGCAGTCCCGCAAAAAAAAATCGCAGATCGCCGCCATCACGCGTTAAATAAAAAAAACAACAAAAATTACAAAAAATCTTACCCTTTGTTAGTAAACGCAATAACTTTTGCGCAAACCAATCAGAATACGCTTTTTGTCATTTTTTTTACCAAACATATGGTAAAAAAAAAAATTGGCCTAAAATGTTAAAAAATTTTGATTTTTACATTTTTTTGGGGGGAATTTCATATAAAAAAATGTGAAAAATATTGTTATTTTTGCAAAATTGACGCTCTTTTTTTGTTTATAGCGCATGATCAAAAAATCGCACAGGTGATCAAATACCACCAAAAGAACCTTCTGTTTGTGGGGAAAAAAAGAACGTCAAATTTGTTTAGGTACATCGTCGCACGACCGCGCAATTGTCCGTTAATTCGCGCAGTGCCGAATCGCAAAATAGGCCCTGGTCAGGAAGGGGGTAAAATCTTCCGGGGCTTAAGTGGTTAAGTAAATCAGATGGATTATCTCATTACAATGGCACAAAGTGAGTGAGATATATTAGACAGCAGGTGAATATGTTGATCCCTAAATTGATGTGTTTAAAACAGAAAAAAAATCACCATTGCAGTTTGTTTTGTATGGGGCTACATAGCTGCAAACCAGTCATTGTGCCTGAGCTGAACCATGTCCACAGCCAAAAGTGCTACAATGGGCACTTGAGCATCAGAACTGGACCATGTAGCAATGAAAGAAGGTGGAAAGCTGAGTGCGTGTGGGTCACTTACCTGGGGAAGAGATGGCCCCAGGATGGACTATGGGAATAAAACAAGCTGGCAGAGGCAGTGTGATGCTTTAGGTAATGGTCTGCTGGGAAACCTTGGGTCCTGCCATTCATGTACACCCCTTCATGAATGGAAACAGCATTTCCCGATGCCAGTGGCCTCTTTCAGCAGAATAATGCACCCTGCCACACTGCAAAAGTGGTCCAAGAATGGTTTAAGATGCACAAGAACAAGTTTAAGCTGTCGCCTCCAAATTCTCAAAATCTCAATCGAATCGAGCATCTGTGGGATGTGCTGGAAAAACAAGTCTGATCTATAGAGGTGCTACCTCACATCTTAGAGGACTTAAACAATCTGCTACTGACAGCTTAGTGCCACAGCATACCTTCAGAGGTCTAGTGGAGTTCATACCTCAATAGATCAGGGATGTTTTGACAGCAAAAAGAGAGCCTACTCAATATTAGGAGGTTGGAAGATTTTGGCCAATCAGTGTATATTGCATGGCTAAACATTTGTGAACACCTGATCTCCATGCCTATATGAGGTTGTTGGAAATCCCATTCCAAAACCATGGGCATTAATAGGGAGTCCCCCCTCCCTCCCTCTTTATGGCTATAACAGCATCCGTCCTCAAGGAAAATGTTTCACAAACCATACCAATGGTGTTAAGCCCTGGCCTGCCAGACTGCATTAGCAAACTCTCTACCAGTTTCTTCCATTTACATCTTGGCATTGGTCTTTATGTTCATGGTTTACATTCCGTATTACTGGCAGCCCTTGGCTTGAACTGAGCTTTTTTGGTTTAGGGCTCCTTCTCATGGGGCTTATCAATGGGTACCCAATGCGAGGGCCATGTTTACCTGCATGGTGACACACAGGTGTTCCGTGAAGCTCTGTGCAGATGGTTCCATTGATGTTGGACACAGCTGCTGCCCCCAAATTGTGTGGGTGCGGGTGCAGACAGTTTGAGCTCGAGGCTGTGCACCTATGACAAATTGGAAGGAGTGACTGTGTCTGTGCAGCCCTCGCACAGGGTATGCATTGATATGCCCTGTGTGAACTAAGCCTTATCATTTTTGTCTGCTTCCTGACCCAACATTATAATTGTTCTTTAGGTACTTTGTCTGCTGTCAGTCCTGGCCTCCAGTCTGTCCTGACCTCATCACTGGTTCATGATTTGGTAACTCATTCTGTTCAGCAGGGGAAATCTACTTTGTTCAGTTTACCCTTGGTCAGACAGGACATGTCTGCAAAGCAGCCACGGACATATGAACAATACCTTATCCACCATGGCAGCACAGTGGCTGGGGGTTAGCATTCTTGTCTTGCAGCACTGGGGTCCTTGCTTTGATCCCGACTAGAGATAAGCTGGAGCGTCCTCTGAACTCTTTTTTTTGTACTCCAAGAAGCTTCGGCATTGCCATGCCCCATCCAGCAGGTGAGGTAGGGACCTTAGAATATAAATTCCTTGAGGGCAGGGACTGATGTGAATAGTGCAATAAGTGATATGTAAACTGTAAGTGCCAGTGGCAGCTGTTGGAGTTTTAAGATGGTGGGGCGCCAGACCTCGCCCTTCCTTTTTGACCTCTTCACTTCTCAGAAGCCCCACCCACCACTTATAGACTCCACCCATTCTGTTCCAACCTTTTTTTTTCTGCGTATCTAATATCAGGTGACCTGGCTGAGGGTTAAGACTTTCAATAGCAGCGTTACTGAGTATGGCATGTTTTAACTTTTGAATAAATAAATGTCCAGTTTTAAAATAAGGGCTAGAATAGGGAAAGCTCTATTATATAATATGCAAACCATTGGTGTCACTACTAGGATTAGTTTTACCAATATTCCTTCCTAATGATACTCATTTATAGCCCATCAAAAATCCTTTTTTTTTTTTTAAAGCTGGACACTTATTTATTTAAAACACGACATTTAATCCACTTAATTATTTTGAATTTGATGGGGACTTTTATCCACTGGTCAATGGCACAGCAATGGGGGCAAATTTTGCCCCCAGCTATGCTAACCTCACCATGGGGCTCTAGAAGGCCAATTACATCTGGCACAACAATCTCTATACCTCCCATATCGTGTTTTATAGGAGGTATATAGATGACATTATAGTCATCTGGGATGGCCCAGAGCCGCTCTTCACAGAATTTGTGAGTCATTACACCAGCAATATGGTTTGACATTTTTCTCAGTACAGGATTCCGTCCAACTAGCCTTCCTTGACATTATGCTCTACCATCAAGATGGTAGAACACAAGCCAGGAATTACACAAAACCACAGCCGGTAACTCATTCTTGCACTATAAAAGCTGTCATCACCAAAGATGGATCAACAATATTCCAAAAAGTCAGTACTGCCAATTGCGTAGAAATTACACTTCTGAAAAAGATTATATAGAACAAAGTGCCCTATTTAAACAAAAATTTGTTGAGAAAGAATTCCTTGAACCCCTTTTAGATGAGGCATATACCACATACCGGACAGGCCCGAAACAGGCTCACAAAGGTACACAGGATCCAGTAGGGCAAGTACCTCGGTTTGTGACACAATTCCGTATTAAATTAAAAAAGATGGAACAGGTGCTGACCAAACATTGGCCAATACTCATGGAAGACTCACATCTTAATACTATACTGCCACCGAAACCCAAGATAGTCTACAGGGCAAGGAACATTAAAAGTTTAGTGGCCCCGAGCAAACTCAAAGGTACAGCCCAACCGATCACATCAAGACTATGTCTCAGCCCACTAACAGGCATGTACCAATGCCGCCAGGCATTGTGCCTCAACGTGCAAACATGTTACCCACGGGCAAAAAGAGTTCGCTGTCAAAGGCAAGACTTACCTCATTAGGAATTTTTACAATTGTTCCACAGAATTTGTAATTTACTGCCTGTCTTTTCCCTGCGGCCTGTATTATGTAGGCAGAACCATCCACACCTTGAGAAAGAAGTTTGGGGAGCACAGTTGCTTTGCAGAGGGCAGGGACGATAAGCATAGTGTTCCCTGACATTTTCTACAACACCACGAAAAATCCACTGTAGGTCTCAAGGTGTGGGTCACTGAATCAATCCATATCAAGCACTTTCCCAACGGCAGAGCGTTTTACGCATCTCTGCCAAAAGGAAACATATTGGATTATTCCTTAGATACTCTTGTGCCGGGTGGGCTCAATGATGAAACTGAAGCAAATACATTGATCTAATACATTTCAGTCAGTAAAGGCCTTAGTTGTAGCTATATGACATGGACACATTTGCCTGTGCAGTGTAAAGAGATTTTGTATTTTTGGTGTCCCGGATGTCCTAGAGCCGTGTACAGCTGCCCATAGACATTATTGCGTGAAGGCGGCTGTATGCAGCTATTTGCATAAAGTAGCGCACAGACATAATGCACCGAACGCTCATGCTTACTCAGCATGGCTGCCATTCAGAGAACACTTTGCATTTTCTTAATGAATACAAAGTGTTCTCTAACTGGATGAGGTGGAGTTTGTGATGTCACTGCTCCACCTCATCCAATCAGAGAACGCTTTGCATTCATTGAGAAAATTCAAAGCATTCTCTGAATTGCACCTGTGTTGAGTGAGCAACCTCCTGTGTTCAGAATGCAGCAGGGCAGTCACTCAAGCACAGGACTAGGAAGCCAGCAACAGTCACTATATTAGCAGTGATTTACAGCTTCCATGGGGATCCCACAGGTATGGCACATACTGTACATACCTACATCCGTCAAAGCTGCAACAATGTAACTATGTAAAACCATGTAACTATGTATGAGCATTCGGTGCAAAGAAGAGGGGATGCTACACCATGGTAAGCACATGTTGCTGCCATCAATTCCAAAATGACTTAATTTTTTTATCATAATGTTACATTTTCTCAGTTTAACCACTTGCTGACCTTGCTATAGCTAAATTGCGGCTACAGCGCGGTCATCCAGTTCTGAGATGCATCCCATGATCGTGCCCGCTGTGGGGAGCGGGCGGCATGCACTGAGATGCTCTGTCCTCCAGACACTGATGATCACTGAGTGAGGTAAAGAGCAAATCTGCAGCTCTTTACTATGTGATCAGCTGTGTCCAATCACAGCTGATCATGGAGTTAAACAGAAGCCGGTTATCGGCACACCTTTCCTCATGCTGACAGCATGAGAGGAGGAGAAGAGAGCCGATAACGGTTTGTGTAAAGGGGACATGTACACTGATTATCAGTGCCCTGATTATCAGTGCAGTCCCAGCAGTGCCCACCAATGCTGCCAATCAGTGATGCCTATTAGTGCCAGCTACCAGTGCCCATCTTTGCCATCTATCAAAGCCCCTTATCAGTGCCTATCAGTGCCGCTTTATGAGTGCCACCTCATCAGTGCCGCTTCATCAGGGCCACCTATCAGTGCCCATCAATGCCACCTATCAGTGCCCATCAGTGCCACCTATCAGTGTCCATCAGTGCTGCCTATCAGTGCAGCCTCATCAGTCCCCACCAGTGCCGCATCATCAGTTCCCATCACTGCTGTCTCATCAGTGCAGCCTCATCAGCACACATGAAAGAGAAAAAACAGTGCTCCATCAGTGCTCATCATTGCCATCTATCAGTGCCGCCTATCAGTGCAGCCCCATGGGTGCCTCCTCATCAATGCCCACCAATGCCGCCTCATCAGTGCCGCTTCATCAGTGCCACCTATCAGTGCCCATCAGTGCAACCTATCAGTGTCCATCAGTGCCACCTATCAGTGCAGCCTCATCAGTCCCCACCAGTGCCACCTCATCAGTTCCCGTCACTGCCGTCTCATCAGTGCAGCCTCATCAGCGCACATGAAAGAGAAAAATGACCTGTTTGCAATTTTTTTTTTTTTTAAATAAACTATGACATTTTTTTTTTTTTTAATGTTCAGTTTTATTAATTTGTTTAGCAAAAAATAAAACCCAGTAGTGATTAAATACCACCAAAATAAAGCTCTAGTTGTGTGAAAAAAATGATAAAAATGTAATATGGGTACAGTGCTGCATGACCGCGCAATTGTCATTCAAAGTGTTACAGAGCTGAAAGTTAGAAATTGGCCTGGGCAGGAAGGGGGTGAACGTGCCTGATAAGCATGTTACGCTCAGCGCTCCGGGCCCCCTGCTGGCCTCGGAGTGCTCACAGCGCACCGGGACTCTTAGATCTAAAGGACCAGTGCACAGGTGATTGGTGCCTGGTCCAGACTGGTTATTAAGGGTTAAGGTTTGTGAAAGGCAGTGCTGACTTAATTAGGCTTCACCTGTGCACTGCTCATTAATACCTTCTCCTAACACAGCTTCCTGCCGGATCTTTGTGCCTTGTGCCTCTGTGAAAGCGTTCCCTTCTGTGTTTGTTTGCTTTGCCTGTTGCCGAATCCTTGCTACCGACATCTCGCCTTTGAACCTCTGCCGCCTGCCCTGACCTCTGCTACGTCCGACTACGCTCTTGCCTACTCCCTGTGTACCACGCCATCCATCCCGCAGCAAATCCATCCCGCTTTGCGGCGGGCTCTGGTGAAGACCAGTAACTGCTTAGAACCGGTCCTCTGGTACAACCCGCCCCATCGCCTCTCTGGTCCAGAGGATCCACTACCAGTCCTGCCGGTTCGTGACAATGCATTTGATATGTTTTCAATTTCCTATTGTGAATAAAATATTGGTTTATGAGATTTGCAGATCATTGCAATCTGTTTTTCTTTTTTGGAATTGAAGTTGTAAAAACTGCTACACCTAAACCTCAGCTTTAAGTGGAGACAGTGTTTTGAGTTTAAGCGTATATCTATTTTGTTTCAGTCTAGGAGATGGCTAATTTTAACCCCCCCCCCCCCCCATCCTCCTTCTTCAACCTACTTTTACTTTTTCTGCACCCCGTTATTCTAAAACTCTGCATATTGTTGCTATTGTTAGTATATATGCTTTTGGATTTTCCTTGCGTTCATTGACAGCCCAGATAAACACTGTATTGTTAAAAGTATTGGGACGCCTGCCTGTACACACACATGAAATTTAATGGCATCCCAGTCTTAGTCCGTAGGGTTCAATATTGAGTTGGCCCACCCTTTGCAGCTATAACAGCTTCAACTCTTCTGGGAAGGCTGTCCACAAGGATTAGGAGTGTGTCTATGGGAATGCTTCACCATTCTTCCAGAATCGCAGGTCAGGCACTGATGTTGGAGAGAAGCAAAAGAAAACAAAGAAAGGGCGCACCGACCTAGCGCATTATCCTCAATAAAGGCTTTATTAGTGTAACATTAAAAATGGCTACTCACAGACATAGATGTAAATATAGCATATCGAGCTCATTTGCCCAAATGTCCGGATAAGTCCAAATAATCGTCCATAACCGATGAGATGACGGCTGACGCATTTCGAGGCTTAGCCTCTTCCTCAGAGCCACTGGTTCATGACTCGCTCCTTGGTTGAAATAGCAATGCAATGAACCAACTCCTCCCCCAGATTGGAGAGGCCCCTCCCTCTGGGGAGTGGCTAAAAACATCACATCAATCTCTCTTGTGACACCCTTATTAATTTTCCTCCAATGGGGTTAACAATGGATCAACATGGAGGATGCCCCCCAGTCTAGTCTATAGGGTGACACAGATCGGTCCATAAGTAAGATACAATACGGCTGTAACCGTTGATGTCCATTCATAAAATAAAATTGAACTGCAATCATAAAAGTGCAATATAAATCAATACACGTAGATAAAAATACAAATAAAAACCATCTAAGTAAAAAAACGATAGGAGCAGATACACGGATTATTATGTACACACACATATATGGGCATTGTGGGTGCTTCATCATATTAACCATGGAGGGCTGCTGGTATACAGGCAGATCTATAATGATGTTGGAGAGAAGGCCTGCCTCGCAGTCTCCTCTCTAATTCAGGACTCTGTGCAGGCCAGTCAAGTTCCTCCACCCCAAACTCTCTCATCAATGTCTTTATAGACCTTGCTTTGTGCACTGGTCCAAACCATTTGGTGGAGGGGGGATTATGGTGTGAGGTTGTTTTTCAGGTGTTGAGCTTGGCCCTTTAGTTCCAGTGAAGGGAACTCTTATGGCATCAGAATACCAAGACATTTTGGACAATTTCATGCTCCCAACTTTGTGGGAAGAGTTTGGGGATGGTCCCTTCCTGTTCCAACATGAATGCGCACCAGTGCACAAAGCAAGGTCCATAAAGACATGGATGGGGTGGAGGAATTTGACTGGCCTGCACAGAGTCCTGACCTCAACCCAATAGAACAGCTTTGGGATAAATTAGAGCGGAGGCTGCGAGCCAGGCTTTCTTGTCCAATATCAGTGCCTGACCTCACAAATACCCTTCTGGAAGAATGGTCAAACATTCCCATAGACACACTCCTAAACCTTGTGGACAGCCTTCCCAGAAGAGTTGAAGCTGTTATAGCTGCAAAGGGTGGACCAACTCAATATTGAACCCTACGGACTAAGACTGGGATGCTATTAAAGTTCATGTGTGTGTAAAGGCAGGCGTCCCAATACTTTTGACAATATAGTGTATAAGGAAATATGGTCATACCTTTTTAACCACTTGCCGACTGCCCCCTGACTATATACGGCGGCAGTCAGCCCCTCACAGGCTAAGTGACGTATGGGTACGTCACTAGCCTGTGAGGCTCTAGGGAGCGAACGCGCGCGCCGCCGGAGGCGCGCTCCCGCTCGTTCACGGACCCCCCCCTTCGCTTCTGGAGCTTAAGTGGTTAAGAAAGAGACTAGGTTTAACTAAAGAAATGGGTGGCTTTGTGAATAGTTTTTTTAAGAAGTGTGGATTTGGGTAATCCCATCCCTAGAAAAAAGCCCTGTGTGCCGAAATGCGTCGGCTGGATTTGCAGAATTCCCTGCTGGCTCTGAAAAGCTCCCAGCATTGAGGCATTCAGGTCCAGGGGAGAGGGTGAGATCATATTATATTGTAGCTGCAGGTAATTGTAACATACAAGTGTTGTGAATAACTGGTGCAGTTCTGTGAACCAGTAGTGGTAGGTGTCTTTGGATTTTAATGAAGTGGTTTTATGGGTTTCATTTATTGCCTAAAATTATTTACAACACAGCTTGAGCACAACAAAGGAATAAGGGAAGGATTGTCTAACCTGAAAGTACAGTTATACAATGGTGATCAAAAGTTTGGGCACCCCAGGTAAAAATTTGTATTAATGTGCATAAAGAAGCCAAGGAAAGATGGAAGCATCTCTAAAAGGCATCAAATTACAGATTAGACATTCTTATAATATGTCAACAAAAGTTAGATTTTATTTCCATCATTGACACTTTCAAAATAACAGAAAACAATAAAATGGCGTCTGCAAAAGTTCGGGCACCCTGCAGAGTTAATATCTTGTACTGCTCCCTTTGGCAAGTATCACAGCCTGTAAACACTTTTTGTAGCCAGCCAAGAGTCTTTCAATTCTTGTTTGAGGTATCTTTGCCCATTCTTCCTTACAAATTCTTCCAGTTCTTTGAGATTTCTGGGATGTCTGTCATGCACTGCTCTTTTAAGGTCTATCCATAGATTTTCAATTATGTCGAGGTCAGGAGATTGTGAAGGCCATGGCAAAACCTTCAGTTTACGCATCTTGATGTAATCCCCTGTGGATTTCAAAGTGTGTTTAGGATCATTATCCATTTGTAGAAGCCATCCTCTCTTTAACGTCAGCTTTTTCACAGATGGCATCAAGTTACCATCCAAAATTTGCTGAAGTTTTATTGAATCCATTTTTCCTTCTACTCATGAGATGTTCCCTGTGCCACTGGCTGCAATACAACCCCAAAGCATGACTGATCCACCCCCATGCTTAACAGTTGGACAGTGGTTCTTTTCATTAAATTCTGTGCCCCTTCTTCTCCTCCAAACGTACCTTTGCTCATTCCGGCCAAAAAGTTCAATTGTAACCTCATCGGTCCACAGAACTTGTTTCCAAAATGCATCAGGCTTGTCTATATGTTCATTTGCAAAGTTCAAACGCTGATTTTTTTGGTGAGGACGTAGAAGAGGTTTTCTTCTGATGACTCTTCCATGAAGACCATATTTGTACAAATATCTCTTTATAATTGAATAGTGTACCACAACTCCAGTGTCTGCCAGATCTTTCTGGAGGGATCGTGCAGTCAAACGTGGGTTTTGAATTGTTTTCCTCTCAATCCTGCGAGCTGTTCTGTCTGATATTTTTCTTGGTCTTCCAGATCTTGCTTTAACTTCCACTGTTCTGATGACTGCCATTTCTTAATTACATTCCGAACAGAGGATATTGACATCTGAAAACGCTTCGCTATCTTCTTATAGCCTTCTCCAGCTTTGTGAGCGTCAACTATTTTCAGTTTCAGTTTTCTAGACAACTGCTTAGAAGATCCCATGGTGCTCATTGCTGGGGCAAGGTCAGATGAGTCTGTGCATTTAAAACCTTTGAGATTGACATCACCTGGTCTTCCCAGACGATGATTGAGAACAATCCATGACACTGGCAGGTCTCAACCTTTCAATTCTATAAATTCTGCTATAAATTCTGCTATAAATTCTGCAGGGTGCCCAAACTTTTGCAGACATCATTTTTTTGTTTTCTGTAATTTTGAAAGTGTCAATGATGGAAATAAAATCTAACTTTTGTTGACATATTATAAGAATGTCTAATCTGTAATTTGATGCCTTTTGGAGATTTTTCCATCTTTCCTTGGCTTCTTTATGCACATTAATACAAATTTTTACCTGGGGTGCCCAAACTTTCGATCACCGCTGTATAACTGGTGATTCTGCATACCAGCACAAGTGTTGAGCACAATTATTGGCTTGCAATGTGTACACAGTGGTGCGGGAAGAAAGAAAGATACATTGGGAGGGATTTATTAATACTGGAGAGTGCAAAATCTGGTGCAGCTCTGCATAGAAGCCAATCAGCTTCCAGGTTTTATTGTCAAAGCTTAATTGAGCACACTAATGTTCTAAGCTCATTGGCTACCTTGTACAGCTGCACCAGATTCTGAGTGCTCCATTTTTACTAAATCTCCCCAATTGTTACATATATTTGTCTGAGAGACTTTATTTTGATACTATCTGTAAAGTTATATTTGGATTCATTTGTATTGTGAATCAGGTTATATCTATTTTATATTTGAGACATGGTAGAACTGCATAATGAGAACTAGAAAACGAATCGTGGACTTTATTGGCACATAAGTATAAAAATAACACATTTATTGGTCTACATTAAAAATATTTTTATACAATAGAACAATAAATGAAGGATTCCCTATAAAATCAATGGTCGGTCACGGACTATGTGTGTGACCCCCTAGAGGACAATCTCACAAAAATACAACTTGTATATGTAGACTGTACACCAGGCTTTGCATATCCTCCCAAGACTTGGGTTTCACTTGTCCTTAGCTGACCTTCTGAATATTGCTCTACATGTTTCGCGACCTTATCGCTTCTTCAGGAGCTTTGACAATCTAATCAAATACAAATATGTCAATGAATGTATGTTTTTATTAGATTCGATTGTCAGAGCTCCTAAAGAAGCGACAAGGTTGCGAAACAAGAATGAATCGACCGGTGGCCGAAGGTTACAATAGAGAATTTTTTCTTTTTTTTTAGCTTTCTGGCTTGTAATAGGAATAAAGGTGATAAAAAAAATTGTAAAGGAAAAGTGTCCAGCCGCCCCCATACAGAACCCAGCCAGAACTTAGCTTGTATGTGTCTGAAAGCAACTAACACTTTATTAAACAAACAACAAAACTTTTATACACTTGAGAAGCATGACAGTCACAACATGAACAATGACCCGATTATTTACCGAAAACATCATTCAATGGCCAGATAACGAGGTACAGCTGACTCATGACTAATCTCATCTACAGAGCCTTGCAAAAGTATTAATTAACATGTTAATTAACTCAGCGCACTTAAACCAGACTGGAAGACCAGACTGCCGGTGTACTGACGATATTTTCAACTTGCCGAATAATTCAACCATAGACATCACTTCCGCCGCGAGTACGAGCGAGTAGGAGACTTCCAATAGAAATTCCAATGCAATGCCCTGGCCGCGAGAGTCGATGCCCGTGCACAGCGGCGAACACTGTGCACGAGAGTTGGATTTCTCAGCAAGAAGTTTCAACTCAACTGCGCATGCGCCCGACATTTGGAGCCGCTGTACATAGTTGGAGTTTTCGGCAAGATGTTTTGCCAGACTTTTGGAGCTTATATATATATATATATATATATATATACAGGCATACCTCACTTTTAAGTACACAATGGGACCAGAGCATGTATGTAAAACGAAAATGTACTTAAAGTGAAGCAATACCTTTTTTCACTTCTCAATGCATGTAAATACACTAGCTCCATAGGAAATCTTGGTCAGCTTGACATGGCATTGCTCCCAAACCATGTGACAAGGATGCCAAGCTTGGGGAGCATGTTAAGGGGATCCAGGACTATGACATAGTAGATTACCTAGGCAAGCTGGCCAGCCACAAACAGGATATGTTGTAGTCCTGGGTCCCCTCTCGGTGCTTCCTAAGTTTGGTAGCCCTGTCACTTATGGTTTGGGAGCAGTGCCATGTCAAGCTGACCAAGATTTCCTATAGACACCAATGTTGAAAACCGGGAGTAGTGTCATGCCAAGCTGAACAAGCTGTGTCCTTACTCGCGAGTGTACTTAAAGTGAGTGTACTTAAAGCGGGGTATGCCTGTATATATAAAGGATTTACAAAAAAAATCTGCAGCATGGTTAACACTACAATCTATATCTATATATATATATATGTATATATATATGTATATATATATATATATATATATATATATATATATATATATATATATATATATATATATATATATGTGTGTAGATATATACAGTATATATATATAGCTTTTTTTTTTAATCCTCCCGTTTATTTTTATATCTATCTATAAAAATGGACGGATAAAAGAAAAAACCTAAATAAATAAATACCAGTGCCTGACACTTTGATAATATATATATATATATATATATATATATATATATTGTGACAGGAAGTCAGGTAAATCTGGGAGTGTAGTCACAGAGAGGAGACACATTCCCACCTGGATTGGAAAGTTCACTAATTACTATAGGGTGTCGGCTGCAAAGGTAGCCAGAACTGTCTAAGGAAGTTGAAAGGCCTTCAGCTGTTCGGATGTTCGGAATGAGGAAATGAAGGCCTCTATAATTTGTCCAAAGGAAGTCCTATTGATTGCTGCCTCCTGTCGCTGTGTGAGCTGGGAAGAGGAGGACAGACATACGTGTGCCTCCCGACGCCGTGTGGGCATGGGAGAAGGACTGCTGCCTCCTGTCGCCGTGTGGGCTGGGAGAAGGAGGACAGTCAGATGTGTGCCTCCCGACAAGCTGGTGAGCATGGGAGAAGACCCCCTGAAGTGATATGCGCTAAGGAGGGTAACCAAGTGTGAAGATGTCTCAAAGGTGAGAAAACGAACTATTTCTATGTGAAAGAAATAAAGGAATGTTTGCCATGTGAAGAGGCCAGCCAAGAGACATTCTCATTGTGATGAGTTAAGGACATGTTCAATGGACATTTGTGCTGTGTGAAGAGATTATAAATGGACTATTGAGTGTCCGCTGTAGGACAAGAAAGTCTGCCCAATAGTAGGTTGGAGACAGACTCTTAGGTAGGTTCCAGTGTGTGAGAAGGTAGCCGCCCACAGTGGCAAGGATTTATTTTCTGTTTTATTTTATTTTGGATGTTTTTGCTGCATGCAGTCTGGTGAAGAAAACATCATTAATAAACCAAAGTGTTGTTTGCAACCACTGCGCGGCTATCTCTCTGTGAAAACGCACCCCCAAAGGGGTCATCCACGCCTACCACCGAGCTAATCCCTCACATATGGTGGAGGTATGCAGTGGGCAGAAGCAGAGATCCCTGCAAAGAAGTGCATATGTTTGATGAACTTTGTCTGGTGCACGAGACTGCACAATCTATGTGTGCAGGAGAGAAGATCCTGAAAGAAAAAAAAAAAAAAACGTGTTTTAAAGAGACAGCGGTCTCAAAATTTTTTGATGAACTTTGTTGTGTCTGGTGCAAGGGACTGCACAAACTGTGTGCGCAGGAAAAGAGATCTTGCAAGAGAGAGAAAAACTACATGTGTTGAAGAGACAGTGGTCTGAAAATTTTTTGCTGGACTGTGAAAAATTTGTTTGTGGAGTTATTGAAGATGGGGCAATCCAAACGCCTGAAAAATGCAAAGATAGATGAAATGAGAGACCGGATTCTATGGATGGAGGGGATGCTACCGTCTGAACGAGCCCCATCCATGCCTAAAGAGAGTCTACTAAAGAGGAAGGTTGTTGTCCCTAGCAACACTGGGGCAAATGAAACTGCTATGGAGACGCAGGGTTCTCAGATGAAAAGTAAACCCAAAATGGGGGAGATGCTGAAACAGCGGAGCTTTGCAGCTCAACATAAGGCTTACCAAGAGAGCATGGCAGGCTGGAAACAGAGACGCCAGCAGCCAATGGAGGCCATCGGTTTGGAGGAAACCGAGTATGTGAGCAGGGCTGAGTTGGATGCCTTGGAATGGAAAATGGAAGAAAAGGAACGAGCCCTGGAGTTGCTTAGGATGGAGCATAGAAACGTGCAGGCTCTGGTGTTCCAGTGGGAAGAATCCACTGCTCTTCTTTTTTCCGAGTTGCACAAACGCAGAGAGACTATAATGGAGAAAGATACCATCCTCATGGAAAAGGAAAGTGAAATTCAGACTTTGCAGAAGCAAAGTATGTGTGATATGTTGGAGTTGCGTAATCAGCTGGAAAAAAGTCTTCAGTCTTTGGAAGCTACAAAAATAGACCTGCAGGAGGCGCAGGAACAGAATGTCGCTCTGAAAGCGACATTGTCTCTCAGCTGCAGGGAGAAAAGTGAAAGAGAGGCAAAATTACTGAGTACTGTGTATGAGCTCACCACTTTGAGCAATGTGGTAGATGAATTACGTGCAGACTGTGAAAGTTGGAAAGGTGAAGCCCAACGTTTCCAGCAGCAGTTAAAGGAGAAAGAAGCCTGTGTGGCAGAATTACAGTCTCATTCCCAGAAGCTAGCCAATGAGGTGAAAGCTCTTATGCAGGGAAAAGGAGATTGTGAACATAAGAGGGAAAAAGTAGAGGCACAGCTTCTGGAATCGCAAGTCAAGGTGTCAGAAGGTGACCGAGTGTGTGCTAAGCTGTCAGAGAAGGCAAACCGATTGCAGGTTGAGTTGGACAGTGTCACAAATCAGCTTTCTCAAGCAGACAGCAAATCTAGAGAAATTGCGGAAGATTTTTCTATCTTGGAATCGCAGCTGCAAGACACGCAGGAACTCTTACAGGAAGAGAGGTGTCAAAGGCTGAGTTTGAGCACAAAGCTCAAACAAATGGAAGATGAGAAAAATGGCTTCCTGGAACAATTAAAAGAGGAGGAGGAAGCAAAGAAAAACCTATCAGAGCAAGTCGCAACATTGCAAGCTCAGATAGCGGGTGTGAAAAAAACGCATGGAAGAAAGCGTTGGTTCATTAGAAATTGTTGAAAATGTGAAAAAGAAGTTGGATCAGATGCTTGGTGAGGAGAAGACTGTGTCTGCAAAATATGCAGAAGAACGCGACCGTGCAGAGACGGAGGCGCGTGATAACGAGAGCAAAGCCCTGTTCTTGGCTCGCTCCTTGGAGGAAGCTCTAGAGTGTAAGGTTGAACTAGAAAGAGTTAACCAACAGCTGTGTACAGAAATGGAAGAATTGGTCAGCTCCAAGGATGATGTTGTGAAAAGCGTTCAGGAGCTAGAAGAGTCTAAGCGAGCCTTAGAACAGCAAGTAGAATAGATGAAGATTCCGTTGCAGGAACTGGAAGAGGAATTACAGGCAACAGAGGATCTGTCCCAAAGAGGGGATAGTGTGCCTGATGCAGTTTTTAAAAGGATCAGTGTTTTGGGGTCTGTCCTGAGTGAGCCTCAGAAATGTGATGACATGTGGCTTGAATCAACCCTTTGGAATAAACCGTTCAAAAACTTCAAGCATTGGAAAATGTATCATTAGAGCTTCAGCAAACAAAAGAGTTGTGTAAGAAATGTAATGATTTCTCAGTTCAGGCTGAAAACCTAGTGGAGAAAACTAAAGCGGAGAAAACTAAAGCAAGTGATATAAATCTGGGAGAAAAAAGCAAACGCCACCTAGTGGAGAAAACTAA